>NC_056731.1:1459622563-1459922563 GCF_019279795.1 Protopterus annectens | reverse complement strand
AGCAACAGTTATCCCACTCCACAAAGGGGGAGCCACCACTGATCCAGGGAACTATCGACCTATTAGCCTGACAAGCCTGGTCTGCAAGGCCATGGAACGTATCATCATGGAACTCATAAACAAAGACATTGGCAACCTCCAAACTCTGGATCCCACCCAGTTCGGGTTTGTGAAAGGCAGATCATGCCTTCTGAACCTGATCGACTTCTTTGAGGCAGTCACCAAAGTCGTAGATGAGGGTAAGGTGGTTCACACAGCCTATCTTGACCTCGCCAAGGCTTTCAACACCATCCCCCATTCTGGAATTATAGCTAAACTCACTAAACTAGGTATAAATCCCTACGTCACAAGATGGGTTGCCAACTGGCTCATTGACAGAACCCACACTGTAAAAGTTGCAGACTCCAAATCTGACCTTAAAGCAGTGACAAGTGGAGTACCACAGGGTTCCATCCTGGGACCTCTCCTGTTTGGTATCCACTTCTCTGAAGTACAGGCTAACACAGAAGGCCTCTGGCTAAAAAAGCTCACAGATGACTGCAAACTAGGAGCCATAGTCAAGTCCCCAAATTATGTGGATATCCAAAAGAAGGGTCTCGCTGAGACAGATGCCTGGTGTCAGAGCCATGGCATCAAGCTCAATGCCAAAACGTGCAGTGTCACCCCCTTTGGTAAAAACTCTGTACCCATGAACTACCACATAGGCAGCAATCTACTTAACACTGAATGCGTGATAAGAGACCTTGAAACCCAGGTGGACAGTAGTCTCTCCTTTGATAGTCACATCACCACAGTAGTCAGAATGTCCTTCTACATGGCACACCTCATCATAAAAGGGTTTTCATCCAGGAGAAAAGAGGTCATTGTTCCCCTCTACTTGACACTCATTAGACCCATTATAGAGTACAATGCCCCTTTCGGAATGTACCTCACAAGACATCTGCAGCAGCTGGAAAGGCCACAGAAGTACCTCACAAAGAAGATTACTGGGCTCAACCAAATGCCCTACACTGACTGCCTCAAAAAAATCTAGCTTTACTACATAGCATATCACCTACTCTGAGGTGATCTCTGCCTAACATATAAAACTATGTCAAACCCAGAGCTGTTGGACATACTACACCTAAAAAAATCCCAGTCCCTCCAAGCTACTCGCTCTAGAGACCTAAACTTTGTCACCACAATAAACAGGACATGCTGGAGAGATAGATTCCTGTCCCAGAGACTTCCCATACTCTGGAACAGGCTACCCATCCATGTCAAGCAAAGTTCTTCATTAGCACTCTTCAAGAAAAATCTTGATGAGTGGATGGGAAATAGGAAATACACCCAGGGGATCACTTCTGTGTCTCTGCTCGACAGTGGCATAGGAAAATAACTTTCTTGGGTGGCATAAGCCAGGGAACCTTGTTGGCTAGGCTTACATAGGCCCTTGGGCTGATAGCCTAGTACCTACCTATGAACCTATGTACCTCTGTGTGTTCCTCTTCAATCAAATTGTGATGTTCTCTGATCTAGTCCTTAACTTTATGACTGCATTACTTCTAACATGCACCTGTTGCAAATGTGTTGTCCTCATCAGTCTGACTGACTTAACAGCCAAATGTGTACTGTGTTAGTGTTGGATATATTGCACATTGTGACAACATCAGTACAGATGGTGTAATGCTCAACATACTGACACATCCCATGAACAGTCATTTCCATACTGTACACACTTTGGAAATGTTGCATTGTTATACATATTCATGTTATCTATTACTCTTTTGGCTTGCTTTATAATGCTGCTGATTTATGTTTGCTCTCATGTTACAAGGTCTGGGACCCATGCCAGCCCAGTCATCTACAGGGAATGACATAGATATGCTTGACCTTTCTGGCAGATTCAATCTTCAGAGACTAGGGAGGACATTGGGATGATGGCAACAATAAGGGACCAGGACCATCAGGAACCATTCTTCCAGCAGAAGGACAGTGATGTAATCCACCACCCTAGCCAGACAACCTGATGGATCAGATCTGAAATATTGTCACAGACGTCTTCTGGACTAAGAGGTAAGATCTCCTGTGAATGTTTTTGCAGGGCAGGGCACAGGCCATGTGCATCTCTTTCTGGGAGATTGCAAGTAAAATTAATTATTATGTTCAACCCAATCAGGGAGGGCCCTCTGGACTGTATGCATTGCCTACATGTTCTACTCATATCTTGTTGCCATCATGCTATATTTCTACTTAGGTTTTCTTACAGTTATATGCACATATTTGTGCACACTTCATATATTGTGTTCATGTTTGTACTATGTACCTTATAATGCACACTTCACAATCATATAATTTATCTACATTATGAAACATATTCACATGTCGGTGTCATTATCACCATTGTGTTACATGGACTTACAATGCTGTTATTTATGCTGACAATGTTACATGCATACAGGGCAGTTATTTCTGCACTCTGCCTGTTGCCTGCCTAAGCTGGATACTGTTGCCCATGATGTTGTCATTTACGATCTTGTATGACCTTATATGTAACAGCCAGGTCTTATGCAGACTGCAAGCTGCTAGTGACTACACAGCTATCCTGTTAACAGCTGCCACATGACTACATGAAAAGTAGATGACATATGGCATATGCTGGTCATAACACATGCTAACATTAAGGACATTCCACACACGTCCCACTGTGATGCTATGTTTTTGTGATCTTATGTGCAGATGGTTGATATATGTGCACAGTTTGCACACATATTTGTTGCAATGCTGCTATGTTTTATGACATATTTGCCATTTAGGGGAGTTTGCTGTATTTCTGACATGGGAGTGTCATTTGTGATATAAGTGTGTCAGAGACTCCCATATGCAGTCTGCCCCAGTGAATAAAGTTCCTTGGGCTTTTGTGTGCCTTGTATTATCCACTTCAATGCTATTCCCATCATTTATGCTTACATTGTTCACCCATGCTTAGCCTGTCTAAGTGCTATATAGCATTAACAGCTTCAACTGATGTTCACTTTGTTTATTTTGTCATGCTATTACACCTGAAGTGCATTATTATAGTATTCATCCTCATTTTATGGTACAAGACTTCTGTTTTGTACCTATAGTTTATTTTCTGAAATGTCTATACCTTTGGTGGCTGTTACACATTTTTACATTAATCATCAGTGTTTATTCTGCATAATATGCCTACATTGTTGTCAGCAAACATTATTTATTGCAAAATGTGTAAAAATCACATATCTAAAAGGCAGCATTATGTTTAAAATTGCACTAAACGTTTGTGTTTCAACATTTCACAGAGATTTTTTCGTAATGTTTTTCCTTGGGATTCATGCTTAAACTACTGTCAGGAAAGTAAATTACACCATAAATATTTGCAACTTTAGGCAAAATGAAGTCAAAACTGTTAGTGACACGTGTTCAATAGCAGGCTGCTCATAGGTGAGCTGTGTCTCACTTTTCAAGCCATGAAAGACCCAATCCTATCTGACCTCCTATTTCTTAGTAAATCCAGTGGTTCTACATACATACACAGACATTAGGGACATAAATCTATACAAACAAATAAACAAGATTCTCTGTAGAGATAGGCTCTAAATTCAGGTTATTCCCAGTCAATGGAATAAGTTGCCGCTACAGGTCAAAGTACTTCTTTGACTACTTCTAAGGCTAGCCTTGATGACTGGATGGGTAGGCACATATATGCACCAGGGTTATTATGTTTAACCCTTCTGTATTTGTGAGGTAAGCGTTAGTGAGTGTTTTACAAAGGAGGCACAAACTTTTAAGCACATCTTCTTAAAGGTGCATATCATTAAGAATCTTATGGTTCTGGTGACTGCTTGCCATATATTGCTCATATATTCCTATATGTATATTCCTATTTCCTAGAGCATGCCTGTTTATTAGGAGGTGGTTAAATCTATAGATTGTTACAAACCACAGAAATCACATTATTTTGCATAGCTAAATCCGTGACTATACTTTCCAGTTCATAGGTTCATAGGTAGGTACTAGGCTATCTGCCCGAGGACATTTATAAGTCTAGCCAGAGTGTGTCGGCTTTCGCTGCCCCATTGATTAATTAACTGATCCTCTGTCAAGCAGACCCAATGAAGTGATCCTAGGGGTGTATTTTCTGTTACCCATCCACTCGTCAAGGTTTCTCTTGAATAGTGTTAGTGAGGGGATCTGCCTAATGTAGTTTGGAATTTTGTTCCAAAGCATGGGGAGTCTCTGTGACAGGAATCTATCCCTTCAGCATGTTCTATTTATTGTTGTGGCGAGGTTTAGCTCACTAGAGCACGTGGCTCGCAGTGATGTGGATTTCTTTAGGTGGAGCATGTCCATCAATTCTGAGTTGGACATGGCTTTGTAAGTCAGGCAATGGTCACCTCTGAGTAAGCGATATACCACTGAGTACAGCCAGAGTTTTTCAGTCAGGCTGCATAGGACATATGTTTGAGGCCAGTAATCCTCTTGGTGAGGTACTTTGTGGTCTCTCCAGCTGTTGGAAGTGTCTTGTGAGCTACATCCCAAATGGGGCATTGTACTCTATTATGGGTCTGATGAGTGATGAGTAGAGGGGCAATATAACCTCTTTATTTCTAGATGTGAACCCTTTAGTAATTAGATGGGCCACATAGAAGGGTTTCCTAACTACTTTGGTAATATGATTGCCAAAGGAGAGATTACTATCTGCCTGGGTCCCCAGATCTCTTATTATCTCTTCTGTATTAAGGGGGCTGCCACCTATATGGTAATTTGTGGTTGTTTTGTTTTTCCCAAATAGGATGACTATGCATTTTTTGGCATATAGCTTGAGGCTATGACTTTGACACCAGGTGTCCATGTCAGCCGGAGAGTCAATTATGGCTCCCAGTTTGCAGTCATCGGTGAACTTGGTTAGCCATAGTCCTCCTGTGTTTGCCTGTACTTCTGAGAAGTATATGCCGAATAGTAGGGGTCCCAGGACCGAGCCTTGTGGGACACCACTTGTGACTGGTTTAGAGTCGGACCTGGTCCCACTATTCTTACCCTGTGGGTTCTGTCTGTAAGTCAGTTGGCAACCCATCTTGTGATGTAGGGGTTTATGTTTAGGCTGGTGAGTTTTTCTGTAATACCCGAGTGGGGAATGGTGTTAAAAGCATTGGCGAGGTCAAGGTAGGCTGTGTGAATAACCTTTCCTCATCTATGGCCTTGGTGACTGTCTTGAAGAAGTCAACCAGGTTTAGTAGGCATGATCTGCCCTTAACAAAGCCGAACTGGGTCGGGTCAAGTGTTTGGAGGTTCCCAATGTCTTTAATAAGTTCCATGATGATGCGCTCCATAGCCTTGCAGATCAGTTATAAAATATTCTATCATTTCATGGCTTCTAAAAATGAAATGATAAATATTTATATTCCATTGTCACATTTACAACAAAATTCAATCTTATTGTATTGAAAGAAGAAGAAATCATCAAACACTTAACTACATTCAGTCCTGCTAATCCAACACAAACTGACTAAGAAAACTCTGAGCAGATATATTACCAGACAGCACATAATATATAGGCAAGTCCTGCTGTTTTAGGTGATAACAGTGCATTCATTTGCATCCCATTTTGTCAGCACTTAAAGGCTGGGAGTCATAGAGATGCATTTCAGGGTGGTGAATGGTTTACCTCACACACATAGAATACACAGTGTAAAGTAGAAATGAATGCAAGGGCAGGGTCATAATGCATGGATAGGCAGATAGCTTCTCTTCAAGGAGTTAGACAAGGTGGAAGAGTAATATATGTCAATCAGATGAAAGTAGCCTTGAGAATAAGAAAAAGGGGCGTGTCAGCAGTTTGATGTCTCCTTTTGCAAACCTTAACAAAACGTATATAGCAGCAGGTAATGCAAGCAGCCACTGGCAGTTGCAGACTGCCTTTTTTAAACGAGAAACGTCTTTATTAAATTATCATTCATGACAAGGCAATCATACATTTATATAAATAAAAACAAAACATTGTGACATAATCTTAGTTGCAAGCATTTTACATCACAAACCATACTGACATAAATTTAGTTGCAAGCATTATACATCACTTATAATCTAGCCAATCATTTTCAATCAACCATTACATAGCTCATTCAAATCATGCCTCCTTTTAAACATTCCTCCCCTGTATGTATTGCTCAAACAATTCCCATTTTTCCTATGTAATTTGCTCCTACCCCTTTCTAAAGATCCCAATTCCAGTTGTTTATCTCTGTTACTATATTCACTACTTCTAGTATAGTTGGTATAGACTTTGATTTCCATTTTCTAGCAATTGTTTTCTTTTTGTTTGTTTGTTTGTTTGTTTGATTGTTTTTTGGCAGCCACCATAATTAAACTCAGTAAGGCCTTACTATGTTTAGGCAATTCTAACTCTGTATTATAGCTCAGAAAAATCATTTCTCTGGTTATTTATTAGTTATTTGCTAAGCCAGTATCTCTGATAGAGTTGTCTGCAGGGAATGTTTAATCTGCCAAGTCATTATACTCCTAGAAAATATGTTCTCAATTATCTCTTTTTTCCTGACTACACTTCTAACAGACCTGTTTACCTGAAGAAAATTTCTCTGGAGTCTGCTTGGGGTTTAAAAATATCTGTTTAAACATTTCCAAGAAAAAATAATAAATCTTCTAGATTTTTCTGCATATTTACATATCAGATTGAAAGACAATCAACAGGTACACAGAAAACTGAATACTTTATTGCTCTCATGAAAAGTGTTGAAAGTGTGTATACAGCAAAATAGGAAAAAGGGTATATAAAACAGATGAGCATATAGCAGAAACATAGTACTTTACAGAATGGCTGGGGGAAGGTATGACACTATTTTTTTTTTTTTGGCATGGAAAGCCCTCTCCCCAAATGTTATGTATAATGAGAGATAAAGGAAGAGGAGAGTGGTGAAAGGCATTGGGAGAGGAGTGGGAGAACAGGTAGCAGGGGCACACAAATACACGCATAAAACAGCACAAACATGGGTGGATGTATACACAAAGTGGAAGTCATGGGATGTACATGAGCAGACATATTATAGACAAATGGCTGGGAAGAGGGTAGGTTATAGGCAGCATGCTTGTGGGTGATAATCTCAGAGGGACAGTAAATTTTGGAGGTCCTGAATCCAGGTGACCAATGGCATGGGTCACATCCATCTTTGTTTGTTCTAAGGCATCAATGAGCTTATCAAATGAGTCTGACACTGACCACAGGAGGGATTGGTGCATGGCATCTCATTGTGCTATGATACAATTCAGTTCCCCTCCATTAAATACTCCAGGGCTCCTTTAAGCCAGGGAAGGAGATTAGGGTGGGCTACCTACCTGGGATCAGCCAGAGCCTCCCACCTAGTGATAGAATCCTATGCCACTCACCCGCCTCAGTCACATTCTTGCATAGGATGGTAGTTGGCAGTGGCTAACATGCCTGTGACTCAGATGAAATATGACACCCTGCTAAAGAGAATCAAACCTGAATCACAAAAAGAAGGCTGCCATTAGTGAGGAAGACCCGCAGCTGCTACACCCTACATGATACAGCTTTGGAAATAGACTGCTAATAACCCTGTTTGCCATTTGTCTCTGCTGCCAGCCGCAAAAGCTTTATTGTCTTATTCTGCCCACGCAGAAAAAAAGGGATATATAGTTATTTCATATTACATACAGGCGTAACCGTGACACAGATTAGGATGCAAAGCTAAAGATCCCCATATATGTTCAAGCAAGCAAAAGCCTGAGATGGTGTTCACAGCTCCACACAGGTACTACACTACAATATATGCATACAGCAAAGCAGAAGCAGGAGATGATACCAAGAGCTAAGACAACAACCTGCTTGCACACATGGAGATACCATGAAGCAGAAGTATCTACAGTATGACATGCATGTGCAATGTAGCCAAATCATGAAATGGTGACCATACCTCCTGGGGCACTACCATGGCCCTTACCTCACAAAACAGTACACTACCACAACAATACCACTGACATCAATAATAAATAATGTACACAGAGTCATTCATAGCAGCCAGCTTGGCACATCATGACATTTGTCAGTAGAAACAAACCTGATTAGGAACAGAGCTATGGGCAATAAAAACAAACAAAAAAAAGTGATTTTTTAACTTTAATATGACAAACACATAGTAAAAATGGCAAAACTCACCATATTATTCAGAGCAGTCCTGCCTCACCTCTGCTTTCCAGGCATGGCTATCCCCAGGTAGGAGGCAGTTCACGTCACTGAGTTCCTGTATTTCTCATTCCTGCAGGGGATATCAATAACACCTGTGGATTGGTCTGCTAGGCCATAACATGTATCAGCCTTACAAAATAAGCCTAATAAGGTCTCAAAATATTTTACTTGAACTAGTTGATTAGGAGAAGTAATATGATTTTTGTTCTCATAATGTACCAATAGGAACTCTCCGTGGGATGCTATCATTAGCAGCCATTTCCTCAGTTCTATAGAAATACAAAATGACTGCTTAAGCAGAGCCATGCTACCTGTTCTGTCACACTTTTCCAATCCCCAATCTAGTGTCCCCAACTATAAAGTTATGGAGCAAACAAAAAGGTACTTTCATACTTGAAGACTGAAAAAAAAATGTTTCTTTTTTGAAAAATGATCAAACTACTTGTTACATTTGTAGCAACTGGATAGCTACATCTTATATCATACATGGTGTGCTGAAGTGCAGACCTGACTGGAAATGCACTATCAGCATTCATTTCTGAATACTGGTAGTACACTACAGATTGATTGGTATCCCTCAATTATTCCCACGAACACCTTGCTACTTGTCAGCTACCCCTTCACCACACCCTTACTACTCCTCTTGCAGAGTGATCATGCCCTACATGGGGCGTTCCGTTATTACTAGTGCACCTTAGCGCTAGGATGCAGCATGAAGCATGCACATACACAGACTGCCTGCCTGCTTGCCTGAGTGGACAAACACTGCATGTTGGTGAGAAATAGCAGAACATATGTTCTGACCACCACCTCCATGCCACAGATATGATTTTGAGAAATAAAGTGATTCATATAAACAGCAGAACCCAGCTTATTGTCAGGCATACAGTCCAAATCAGTAGTCATTATTCACTTTTATAACTGATCTGTCATGTTAGATGCCAAAACATGCATCATGGAAACCAGTAGCAGGCGTAACTTAGTGGACTGAAGCATTATCTAACAGCAAAGAAACACCAGTTACATAGAACAGAGCCAACAGTAGATACATGATGTTGAGCAGTTCAAAGGCAAGGGATACTGCAGCAGTGTCATATCAGTGTTTTTACTAATATAGGCATGATAATAGTAACATTCAAAACCATGCTTGTCTGCAACACACACACACACACACACACACACACACACACACACACACACACACACACACACACACACGCAGCTGTGAAGTATGTAGGCTAGTATATGTTGACTTATAACTGTATTTGAATGATGGCTTTCTACTGTGAGAGGTCAGATCTTCCTCCTACTCTAGTCTGTCCTACTCTGTACAGGGTATATATATTTAACTGTAAACATCCAATTGCATCAGACCAGCTGACACACCCTTCCCCTCCACTTTACCCTGGACTGTCATATACAAATGTTCATAGGTTCATAGGTTCATAGGTTCATACTAGGCTATCTGCCCTAGGGCATTTATAAGCCTAGCCAGAATGTGTTTGGCTTTCGCCACCCATTTTAAATTAATTTTGCTATGCCCTTTTTTGAGGTTAGTATACTGTGCCTCTGTCTAACAGTGACACAGAAGTCATACCCGGGGTAAACCTATGATCTCCCATCCACTCATCAAGATTCCTCTTGAAGAGAGTCAATGAGGGACTCTGCCTAACCTGGACTGGGATTTTATTCCAGAGAGAAGGGAGCCTCTGGGTTATGAATCTGTCCCTCCAGCATGTCCTATTTATTTCAGTGCTGAGGTTCAAGTCTCGAGCGTGTAGCTCGATGGGATTTGGATTTTTTGAGGTGCAGCATGTCCCTTAATTCCGGGTTGGACATGGCCTTATACATCAGGCACAAGTCACCTCTGAGCAGGCGGTATGCCACTGAGTAGAGCTGGAGTTTCTTTAACCGGGCAGCATATGGCATCTGTTTGAGCCCTTTGATCCTCTTGGTGAGGTACTTTTGGGGTCTTTCCAGTTGCTGCAGGTGTTTGGTAAGGTACATCCCAAAAGGGGCATTGTACTCAATTATGGGCCTGATGAGGGATGAGTAAAGAGGCATGATGACCTCCCCTAATCTAGATGTGAATCCTTCATGATTAGGTGGGCTATATAAAATGTTTTTCTAACCACTTTGGCCACGTGGTTGTCAAATGAGAGATTGCTATCAACTTGGGTCCCCAGGTCCCTAATTACTTCTTCTGTACTTAATGGATTAACACCTATGTGGTAATTTGTGGGCACTTAGTTTTTGCCAAAGGGGATGACTATACACTTTTTGGCGTTTAGCTTGAGGCCATGGCTCTGGCACCAGTTGTCTGTTTCTATGAGGCCCTTTTGGAGGATGCTTGTGTCGGCTGGAGAGTCGATTATGATGCCCAATTTGCAGTCATCTGCAAACTTGGTCAGCCACAGTCCTTCCGTGTTGGCCTGTACCTCTAAGAAATATATACCAAACAAGAGAGGTCCCAGGACTGAGCCTTGTGGGATGCCACTTGTAACTGGTTTGGAGTCTGACATGGCTCCAGCAATTCTAACCATGTGGGTTCTGTCCTTGAGCCAGTTTGCAACCCATCTAGTGACATAGGGGTTTATATTTAAGCTGGTGAGCTTATCTATAATGCCCTAGTGGGGTATTGTATCGAAGGCTTTTGCGAGGTCCAGATAGGCTGTGTGGACCACCTTCCCTTCGTCAATGGCCTTGGTGAATGTTTCAAAGAAGTCAACCAGGTTTAAGAGGCAGGATCTGCCCTTAACAAAGCCGAACTGAGCAGGATCCAGTGTCTGTAGGTCCCCAATATCTTTATTTATGAGGTCCATGATGATCCTTTCCATAGCTTTGCAGACCAAGCTGGTCAGGCTTATGGGGCGATAGTTTCCAGGGTCTGTTGAGGCACCACCTTTGTGGAGAGGGACCACTGTTGCTGTATGCCACTCTTTGGGTACATATCCTGTAGTAAGGCTGAGATTGAACAGTAGTTTTATGTTTGGGTTAGCTCTTCTTGGAGTTCATGTAGGACGCAGCCTGGGACACCATCTGGTCCCATTGATGCTGTGTTTTTTGCTTTGGAGAGGGCGGCTCCCACCTGAGCCTCTGAGATGTCAGGGGGGCAGCACTCTGCTGGGATAGATATTTGCCCTTTTGGTGGGGAGGGAGGGAAGAAGTTTGCGCTGAACCTGTCAGCTAGGATGTTGGCAATGTCTGTGGGTTTGGTGTAGTCTTTTGTCATTTTGGACTAATTCTGAGCATATCTGGAAATTCCCACCCAGGTTCCTAACATAACTAAAGAAAGCCTTGTGATTATCCTTAGTGTCCCGTGCAATTTTTCTCTTGAAGCTGGCCTTTGACGATTTTATGAGTGCCCTTAGTTTTTTGCTAATACTGATCAGAGATGCCTTCCCTTTTTGGGATTTTGCTCTATCATGTAGTAGCTTCCTCCTTCTATTGTATAGTTTGTTTATGGCTGGGGTCCACCAGATAGGTCGTCTGCCTTTGGAGGATTGGGTCTTGATTTTATTTGGGATTACATGATCCATGCATTCCTGAAGGTGTTCATAGAATGCATTTATAAAGGATTCTGCGGTATGGGCCGTATTTTTCACAGGCCCGGGGGCTTTGAAGGATTCCACCTTGGTTTTGAGGAGTGTGAAATTTGCTTTAGAGAAGTTTTTCACTGTGGTTTTCTGGGCAGGGGGGTGGGGTCGGGATGTGAATATCCAGTGAGATCAGTTTATGGTCTGATCTTACCAGTGAGGGATACACTTCTGGTCTGGAGCATAGAGTCCCCATGTTGGTGATGATCAGGTCCAGTATGTTTTCCCCTCTTGTGGGAGTGGTAACAAGTTGTTCCATAGCATTTGAGTTTATGAATTCTAGGAACCTTTGGGCAAGGGTGTTGGAGCTAGAGTAATGCTCCCAATCTATGTTTGGGTAGTTGAAGTTGCACAATATAATGGTGTTCGGAGTGACCTTCATATTTTCCAGTGTTCTCAGGAAGGCCGAGTGGGTTTCCTGGGTTTGGGAGGGTGGTCTGTAGCAGGCTATAAACTGGAAGGCAGTTTTACCCACTGTTAGTTGCACATGGATAGTCTCTGATGCTTCGTGCTTTGCCACCAACCTGGAGGTGTGGGTATCTTTGATGAATATCGATACTCCCCCTCCTTTTGTGGTTCGGTCCAAGTTTTGGGGCCGAAAAGCATGGTATGAGGTATAACCTGGTAGTGCTGGGGTGCTCTCGGGAGTCCTGAACCAGGTTTCTGTTACTGCACAGATATCGATGTTCTCCATGCTAAGGAGAGTTTCGAGTGCGTGCATCTTGAGGTTTAGACTTCTGGCGTTGAGTAGCATTACTCTTAGTTTCTTATCCCTTGTGATACCTATGGAGGTGGGTTTGTCTTTTGAGCCTTGCCTAAAAAAGGCACTATGGGGGTAGCAAGAGCCTTTGCCAATATCCGAAAGCCCAGGGGTGACAGGTGCAAGCCATCCCTAGCAAAGCATCGTGGCTTGTCGTGCATATCATCCCAAGCTGACAGGCATTGGATCCCCTTTGAATGACACCAATACTTAAGCCAATTGTTGAAATTGATCATCTTGTCTTCATATTGTGGCATCATTCTTGGTGAGGGTAAGATGCTACTCAAGGTCAGGGTCATACCAGCCTGGGCTACATGCTCAGAGAGCTCCTCTATGTCTCTTTTCATGTAGTCCAGGGAGGTATGTCTCAGGTCATTCACATCAGCATGGACAATGACTGAGTCATATTTGTACTTGCCTTGGAGTGACCTGAGTGCTTGTGTTATGTGGCAGATCCTAGCGCCAGACAGGCTGCTCACCGTGACCTTCTCCTTGTTCAGCCTGGTGAGCGGGACGTCAGTGTGCCTGATGATAGAGTCACCTATTACATGTGTATCAGGTGTGTTGTTTAGCCTTAAGGGCTGTGACTGTTCAGCACACTGGCTTTGTGAGATATGTGTTGCATGTGTTTTGTTTTGGGGTAGCGGTTGCTTGGGTGTCTGCTTTGGAGGTCTCTGCTGCTTAGGCAGATCTTTATTTAGAGCCTCTGAGTATGTTTTTGTGTGATTATGTGTTTGGTTTGCTGTCGTGGTAGGTCTATGTGAGACTGGAATTGTAGTGAGTGTGGTTTCCTTCTCCTCCTGACTGGTTATGCCAGTACTGAGTTGAGAGAGCATAGCCTCCAGTTTGGCTATATGGTTGCATCTCTCACATGTGTTGGAATTTGTTGGGAGGAGGAGAGGGTTGTCTATGTACATGAGGCAGTTGTAACATTGCCTCAAGATTCCCATATTCACCAGCTGGACCGGAGAGGAGATTGACAAGTGACCTTTGGACATGCTAGAATAATATTGGGAATTCCTTTATAATTGAAAACAAGGGCCGATGGGGAGCGAGGGTGTAGTGCTTTTAATTTTTAGTGCTGACTTATAATTGCTTTAGTGAGCAAGTGCCAGGTAACAAGTGCAATTTGTTACAGGTAACTTAAATGCAAAAATGACAAACAGTAACTTTCTTTCAAGCGAAGCAAGGAAATAAGTACAGTAAGCAATGCAGATATCACTAGGGATCCACAGAAGTGCTGAGAAGCCGCGTTTTAGGTGGAATTAGCGTTCCAGTGAAATAACAAGCATACAAACAAAGCTAGATTCAGCAGGCCTGGATCTAGTCTATACTACAGCAAACAAGGTGTACCAATTTCAGTAAGATACAGTTCAAATATTCAGGCACTATAAACCTTTAACCAGAAATTCCCAGCTCAGAAGGGCAGAGTCCAGCCTCTCCTCCCACAAGAGTGCAGACCACGAACCTTCTTAATGTAAAATAACTGGCCTGAAGCCCACGTGCTTAAACCAGAGCTAATACACTTTAAGAATAACAGACACTTAGCTCTCAATCAGCAGTTCCCAACTTAGAAGGATGAAAGCTACCTGTCCTGCCACCACAGTGCATGCCACAAACCTTACTAATGTAGAACAACTGGTCTGAAGCCCAAGTGCTTAATCCAAAAGACTTAGAATGATAGCTACACTTTAACCAAGTTACTACCAAGCAGTAATAAATACAACTGAATATTTTAAATAATGCCTGGATTAGTGCTCAAGTTATACAAACAAAGCTAGATTCAGCAGGCCTGGATCTAGTCTATGCTACAGCAAACAGGGTGTACCAATTTCAGTAAGAAGAAATTCAGATATGCATGCACTATAAGCCTTCAACCAGAAATTCCCAGCTCAGAAGGGCAGAGTCCAGCCACTCCTCCCACAAGAGTGCAGACCACGAAACCCTCTTAATGTAAAATAACTGGCCTGAAAGCCCAAGTGCTTGAACCAGAATTAATATACTTTTAAAATAACAGACACTGAGCCCTCAATCAGCAGTTCCCAACTTAGAAGGATGTAAGCTACCTGTTCTGCCACTACAGTGCAGACCACAAACCCTCTCAATGTAAAACAACATTTCTGGCTTTAGAAGTGCCTGGAATTACTGCATGTAGTAGTGTCCTGCCTCCCCTGCTCTTCATTGGAAGAGAAAAACAAAGTCCAGTCCTTATATTGGCACACAAACCAGGTGGCCAGATACAACCCCCCCCCTTTTTAAACTGTAACAAACTGCTTGCTGGAAATGCAGCAAGCAGTTGCTACAGTTTATATCCCTCATGAAGCAGCACTACAGTTCTCATCTTTAATTTAAAAAAATGAAGCAAACCTTTCTTTTACTTTTAAACTATAGCAAACCGCTTGTACAAACGTAATAATCAGTTGCTACAGTTTAGACCATAAACAAAGCTCTACAGTGTTCAGGTTCAACCAGAAATGCAATGCCAGCTTTTAAAAAACAGTATTCACTAAAGCTTGATCTGGATGACAGATGATTTGGATGGCCAGTCGCATCCCCTAACCTTTGGTATTCAGGTCAGTTGCTCCATTTGCCCCACTCTAGCTACACTACTGCCTATGTACCTATGTATAACACTAAGTAACTAATACTGTTGTATGTATTGTAGCTTTACTGGTTAGGGCTGAGTTGCCTGCAATGGACAGCTATGAAAACCCTAAAAACTGTTTCACCACTTTTACCTGCTCCGGGCATGTTGTCTGCCATCGGTACATCTGCTGGGGCCATCCACATACAGTATACTTGGCATCCTGCCTCTGTCTCCTGTTCTACCTCTGTACCTTGTGAGCCTCCACACCTGTTGCCAGTGGAAACCCAATCCAGTACAGTTCCCAATGGACTCACATGTGTTACTACTCCAGGAGTATCTCTGCATAGTTCCACTGGTGCACTACATGCCTGGTTAACCATCACTATACCCTGTTTTCCAGTTTACCTGTGGTCCCCACCACCTACCTATCACTGTCCAGCCATTCATATGCTGAGTAGTCAGGATAATATACATATGCCAATTCAAGCATTTTGTGCAAGCACATTACCTGTCTACTAATACAATCAATTATCTTTGCAAGCTTTTGCATATTCTCCAAAACCAGAGGATAGCACAGGTTGTACAACTTCAGACCTGCAGGCAGTCAGGACAGACACCTGTATGGTAGCGTGAACACCCATGAGCATCTACAAAATCACATGTGGGATACAACAGTTCACCATGTCAGTGCCATACATGGGAAAATGCATGTCAGTTACATGATAAGTCAGGCCTCACAGAAAGCACACAACACAGAGGAAGAAAGCACTGCAACTGGAGGTAGTTAACCTCCCAGGTTAACTCTCATAGGTGAGGAGTCATTTGTGTATCCCTGCATGATATGAATGGATATCATCCTGTGAAGCATGGACATTAGTTCTGGGAGTGGACAGATGCCATATATCTCCATAAAGACCAGATAGGTTAGTAGCCATAATATATATATATATATATATATATATATATATATATATATATATATATATATATATATATATATATATATATATATATATATATATATATTTATTTTTATATATATATATATATATATAGTACAATGACTTTGCTCAGCATGACATCAGGGAGTACTGCCTATATGATCATTAGGGGCAAGTTATTCAGATGTGGTGGACCACCATTGTAATTAAGTGTCTGTTAATTGCTAGCATGTATCAACTATCATTTGCATGCATACCACAGGGCATCATGCCTTTCAGGGCAGACACTGTCATTCTAATATTTTATGTATTGTTTATTCTTAGGATACACCACTGCTATGATGACACTTGCAGAGGCTGAATCAGGACACCAGACTAATGTCAGCACTTGGCAGGGTCTAACAATGATACCAACGCACAGATAGACTCACAGTTGTTGGACACATTCACTGTCTTTCTCTTGTGCGATAGCCAAAAGTTTATTGCCAGGATGAGAATGTGATGTCATCTAAGACCTCCTGACCTAGAAGATATAGAGCATTTCTAACAGTTCATAGTCATAATCTTCTTCACTAACTTTCAGACAGATGTAATGACTAATAAATATAATAAATCTTGCATACCAACATTTAAAGGGGCTGGGGTGTCCACCCATTTCCTTACCTATGCATTTACATTTGATTTAGCACAATATTCCATGATTCTTCTAAATGGAAAATATTTGGTAAAATATCACTTCTTTACTTAGTAAATTTATGATTCCAGACTCCAGGTTAAGCTTCTGTCACAGAGATGTAATGATTGGAGGTGATTTTCTGTGGATAAAAGTCGAAGTTCAGAGGTCTGGGTCAAACTAAAGATCATATTTTTATTTTCTATGCCACGTAAATACCTTTGGAGAAATCGCGGTATTTTATGGTGGAATCACATACTAAAATAAAATCAACCTACTCAGAGTAAAAGGCCTTGAAATCTTTAGCAGTTTTATCTGATTCATCACTTTTACCCCATTTTCAGCTGAAAGCTGTTTGGAAATCAATTATAAGGGTATGTGCAGCAAAGGATAGATTGACACCATAGGAAAATGGATAGGTCTAATAAAAGGGATTGGTAACAGTATTACAAAGAAGATGTGGGTCAAGAAAGGAGTGGACATATATAAGAAACTGTTGCTTAAGTGGTTGGACAGGGGAGGAACAAGGATTCAAGATGCAGAATGGATATATGAGAAGGTAAAGGATATCTCAATGTAGCCAAAATTCAGGCATCAGCAAACAAGAATTATATAGGACTAGTACCTTAGCCCTATCAAACTACTTCAGAAAGAGAGTTTATTTATTTTATTTATTTATTTATTTAACATTTGTTGACCGGGAAAGTCCGACTAGGTTCCACAGATCCTGTTTTCAGCGGAGGCCCGGGGAGAAATGCTCCAGAAGTTCAAAGAAAAAAGATCGGTATGATGCCAACCTGTTATATATGTTTTGGGACTGCAACAAGGGAAGAACAAAATGGAAGATGGACACCAGAATATGTAATGATACTTTAGCAGGACCTTTGATTTTATTGTTAAAACTGTGTTTTTCGTACCTGAGATAGAGCTCACCTGCAAATATGCCTGGCATTGGCAAGTACATTAGCTAAAGGGTGAAAAATGTAGACAACTATAACTTCTGGATATATTTGTTCTGATGTACTACTAGTTGCAGGACAAAAGTGTAGGATTGTGAATTGCTGTACAGCATTGAGGGCTGTAAAACAATTAGTAGCTACACAGATACTGGCTAGAAGCTAATTTTCTCTGTGATTAAAAAGCAGGTTTATAAGCTGATAACCACATTGCTCTGTCACAGTTCTGTGGTTGCGAGCACTTGACCAGTGTTAAATTCTAGCACAACAAATGAGGTTATCAGTGTTGACCTATCAGTCCCACTCTAATCATTATTCAGTTGCAGCCTCCAAACAGACTTTGTGCCTCACAAATGGAGAATGGCAACCGTCATCCCTCTGCCAAAAGACAAGCTGTCAACAGACTCAGGAAAGTATAGAACCATAAGTTTCACTAGCTTCATATGCAAATCCATGGAAAGACTTATCAATAATGATATAGGAAACCTCCAGCCTCTGGCTCCAACCTGGGTTGGTTTTGTCAAGAGCAGATCATACTTAGTTAACCTGGTGAACTGCTTTGTGAAGGTCACCAAAGCAATGAACAAGGGGAAAATGGTTCACACTGCCTTCCTTCATATGGCCAAAGCATTTGACACAATATCTCACTCAGACATTGTTGAAAAACTCAAAAGGCTAGGTATCAACCCTTATTGTCACCTGGTAGATAGAGCTGGCTCAGAGACAGGATGCTGGAAGTTAGAACTGGAGAACAGAATATCTCAAATACCCAAAGATTTTATGTTTTATTTTTATAAAGTGATTGATATGTATGTTAAAAAATGTTTTTGTTGGTCTACTGGAAATGGAGGCCATTAAATATGAATCATATTTTATATCCCTTAGAAATAGAAATATCAGCATATTTTTTGCAGTAGTACTACAACTGGACAACTGCTGTATGACGGCACACAGATGCAATCAAAGCATGCGTCTCTTTCAGCAGTTGAAGGAGCCTATGTGAATCCTGCAAGTTTAGCATTGCAGCATGCAGCAATAGATGAAGAGAGTAAGAGATGAATCCCTGCACAAATGCATAATAGTGTACCAGAAGAAATTGGAAGGAATAAAGAACTGAAGTTAACCCAAGTAATGATATAGCTGGATAATAATGGGGCAAAGTTAATAGTTATATGAACATGACTAAGGAAAACGCGAAAGAGATGGAAACTATGCTTTTGGTTCACTAATTTGACTGCTGACCTGCAGGGGGATGCCGAAGAAGCTAATATGCATATTACTGGATAAGGTCCATATGGGAATGATTGAAACAAAACTAAATGATTTAGAGGACTATATTAGATGAAAAAGAAAACTAGACATATTGGAAGGCATGATAAGGTGGAGAAATGGGACTCAATGGTGTTTGCAAATTCATTGCTGGATGGACTGATATGGAAGAATCCAAAATTTTAATTGAACACGCATGTTGGGCACATGCACTGGGAACAATAGACAAAAAAAGGCATACTAGTCAAAGTATCATCTGCTTTGTCACCACTGCACTAACAGAGAAAAATGTTATCAATATTGTAGAATCTAGGTAAAATACTGAAGTGTGGGAAGTAGTGGATGTTTACTAGAAAATAATTTTTGCACTGAAACTACAAGAAGGCATGCAAAGTTTGTACTAGCTATGCTGTTATGACAGGCTATAAAAATTAAAATTATGAACACTCCAGCCTGTATGCATTAGTTGTTTTTCCCTTTACGAGTACATATATCCACAAGCTCCCATGACTTTTTGCCATTGGTAAACTCCACGAGTTTAGGAGTAGCAATATCATAAGTAGGTTGAAGAAGAAGTGAAGACCAATTCAAGAATGAAAGAAACAGAGTGACACTAGAACTTTTTATATTGTTTTGGCAGGAGAATTTACGTACACAAAATATGATACAGAATCAATCCAGCAGTCCAAGAGCTGGTAAAGTAAGGAGTGGTGATCATGAGGTAAATATCTATTTGATTATTTAAAATGTAGAATATTTCTAAGATCAGGAAGAATGGCATTTTCTCTGTAATGGAGTGTATGGTTGTATCCTGGTATTCATAAACATAGAATGCAGAGACACACTTTTAATATGCCACCATGGATTACTATGATGCATTTTCCCATCAGCATATTACATCATATCAGTGTTCTACAGCACAATGGTAAAAGGCAGTGAGTTGCAATACATTTCGCTTTACTATGTGTTGCTCCTTGGTAAGGTAGACTATACCATAAGTAACTGCTTTACAATGTCACAATGTGATATCCAGCATATCTAACTGTGACTCATAAAAAAGCACAGTCATTAAGCATAATGGTATTGTTTAGGGGTGAGACGAAGTAGTGTGGTAGCAGATTTGCAGTAGAGAATTCTGTTCATTGTGGGTAGTTTCCAACTATGAAATGAAGTTGGTAGTCTATTTATTTATTTTATAGGTTCATAGGTGTGCATTAGGTTAATGATCACTGGGATCTTTTTTAGCTTAGTCATGTATCCCGAATCTCTGACAAGTTCTGGTACCTTTGCTAAGTGCAAGCAGAGGCTTAGGAGATGAACCATTTACAGGCTGCCTGTGTCCATTAGAGACATAGGTTCCAAAGAGTCTATATTAGAACATTGAATATTTAACAGTTCGAATCACTAAAGGTCGACCTTTAGTGATCGAACTGTTAAAACATCAAATGTTCAGAAAAAAAAAATAAAAACAACAAAGAAAAACTAAATTGGGTGGGCAGGGGAGCAAGCCCCCCTGAACCCCCTCTGCTACTTAAATATACCAGCTCCGACACCGCACTACATTGAAGTAAATGGAAATCTCCCCTTACGGAAATTTCCATTTATTTGTTCGATGTTCAGCAGTTTCACTATTGTTGTGTCGACAATGTCAGATTCGACATTGTCGGCTTTTGGGAATTTAATATAGACCCGCTTTTAAACCAGTGATAAGTTTCATGTTCCCCATGCAATTGTCAAAGTTACTTTTGAACTGTGTTAGGAAGGAACTCTGATTCACAAGGGTGGGGAACCTGTTTGATAGAAGGACTAGTTTCTGGGATACAGACCTGTCTTTCCTGCAAGTCCTATTTAAATCACAGACAAGGTTTATGTCTTGAAAATTAGTAATTCTTGTGCTGTTTGCTTTGCAGATATGCAGAAGGTCTATCAGCGTGGAGTACGATGATGCCTTGAATGCCAGACATAGAGCAGCCCTCAGCAGTCTGTAGGAGACAAAATATGGGATAGGGCTGTGAGTGGTCTGCACAGGACATATTATTCACACCCTGTATTTTTTAGTGAGGTACTTCTGCAGACATTCCAGTTGCTGGATGTGCCTAGTCAGGTACACACAAAGTGAACATTTCACTCAGTGATAGGTCTGATAAATGCCAAATACAGTGGAACAATGACCTCTTTGGACCAAGATGTTGTGCCTTTGTTTGTTTTATGTGTGCTAGATTGTTACTCAGTACAGTATAATGATTCACATACTAACAAGAGAGGTTGTTCACTGCACTCAGGAGAACAGAACTGCATGGTATGCTGTTGCTATCCAAATAGAAACATATGATACTCCGACAGTCTTAGCTCCTTGATATACATAAGATCAGAAGGGATTGATATGAATATGTAATCATTGCATGGAGTACTATGCTTAGTGCATAGTGAAGCAAGACAATGTACAAGGTCATTCATCATTGTGTACTAATCTATCTGAACTGGTATACGCTTGGTATACAGATTTACTGCATATCAGCACCATTCTAGTGTGCAGCAGTACTTATAAATTCCATATGTAACTTATGTTTTTCTTTGATTCAGCCAGACCAAGTATGTGCAATGTAGACGTAAAGATTTTTTCTATGTTTCTGTTTATTAAAAGTTGGGTAAAATGATGGTGCTTGAACCTTTGAAAACATGAAATGAATTAGCACGCATGTATTATTAAGCATTAAGTAAAACTGATTATGTTCCATACAAGTTTATAGAAGCCTGTTCATATCTATAACATTTATAGAAATAAATTATTTTAACAATTATACCTTAAGAGGACAAAGGAGAAGTAAATGAAGTGACTTATTTACATAATACAAAAGACAACCTTTTAATATATCAGAATATAATATAGTAATGCATTAACACTATAAGTATAATTGTACTGGATTAAGGTGTATTAGATTAATTTGGTCTAAATAAATGAAAATGGATTTAATAACATTTTAAGAATATTGCAGTAATAATGCACTAATATTACAGAGCTCACTTGAATGACTATCTTAAATATCAGTTTTGACTAAATTTCCCACAGCTATGCCTATACCATCTATTCAATCACACTTACGCATATGTGTAGGCTGAATGAGCAGAAAAGGAATGCATTCAGTCAATAAATCCTGATTTGATGCCTTTCTATTTATTTGCATGTACCCCCATCACTTTTTTCTGTGAACGTTGCTGGGATTGCAACATTATTAGAAGCTATGAATAAGTTTGGAACACAGTGCCCATTTATTCAGAAACAAAGCTTACTTATTTTTCTCTTGGCTATGAGTTCTTCAGCTTTATACAAATGACTCAGAGTTTGCCAGCACTCAACAAATCAAGATCGATGGGTTATTTTCTAGTATCTACTAATGGATTTCTTAGCATCAAGAAGCATCAGACATAGAACTGGGTGTGGAACCTGAAATTCTGGAGGTTGTCATATACCAGTAAGTATTTCCTCGTGGCTGCTCTACAATGGTATATATATATATATATATATATATATATATATATATATATATATATATATATATATCTTTCGCTATGTTACAAAATGTTATCCAAAACTGTTGCATCCAGGTGCAGCCCCAAAATATATGCTTCTCATGGGATCATATTGAGTCTGAATTTTTCATATTCTGTATAAGCCCAGTGTTTGCATGGGTTTGTGTGCAATTCCTCAGAGCTGCTCTGGGTTTGACTACTTAGCCTGAGACTTACAAAGAATCTGCTGCAACTAAAGCTATCTACTGCTAAAAGAATGAAAATAAGTATCATTTTGCACTTCTCAGGAGCGGTCTTAGGTCAACTGGTGCCCTAGGCAAAAGGGCTCCACAGCGCCCCCCACCACACCACCTGGTGCCCCCATCCTGGTCTACCTACACTAAATAAATACTGGAAAAGTGCCCCTACTAGAGCAGTGCCCTAGGCGGCCGCCTAGTTGGCCTATGCCTAAGGCCGGCTATGCACTTCTTCGGATTACTTTCACTGCATTCATAAGATTCCTGTATTAATAGTTACATTTCTCACACTTTAGTAGAGTTTCAAAGCTAAGCTGCTTTCAGTGCTGCTCTAGTACTTAATTACATTGTGTCTGATCATGTTACAAGACTGTAGTATCTAAAATGTGTGGTTTCCCTGCACTTGAGCCTTAAACCAACATTTTCACATTAAGAGGGTTTTCTGACTGCACTCTTGTGGCAAACTTGTGCTGTAGCAAACCTATCTGAGTCGGGGGTTGCTGGCTGAAAGCTTATTGTGGGTTTTCCTGATGCCATTGTAAAACTTGTTTTTCTGATTCTGAATAAGCCCATTGTTTGTGATAGGCTGCTGTCTGTGCAATGGCAGTTTACAGTGCCCTGTACAAATGCAAACACATTCAAGTTACAATTTCCCTTAGAATAACTATATCTGCAACCTTTTCCAGTCTTCCTGATGTTCTAGGTGCATCTGAGTTGTTCACAGAGCAGCGTCACCTTGTTGGGTAGCTGCAATTCTTACTGAGTATAGCACTCATTCATTATACATGTGCTATCATGCCAGTCCAGTTAAATCCCACTCTCTTCCCTGGTTAAACCCATAGTAAAAAAAATCATGAATAGGCACCTTTCTGCTATTTCTGTGACCATTCTGGTGTGTATGAGCATCTTCAAGCAGTGTAGCAATTGTCTCAATTATACTGAAAACCACTTAATCCTGAAACAAACAAAGATACCCAGTATGTGAGAGGTGTAGTCATATTATAAAAAATAAGATCATATGATATGACGCTCACATGCTCACAAATGAAATGACAGGTTGTTAGCACAAGGTCATCATTTCCCTCACAAAATAAGGCCTTTGGCAAAGGTATTCACAAGTGACTTAACAAAACCTCAGAGACTTCCTGCATTCTACCCTCAGAAACCACATGAAAACAAAACCAAATCAACATCAACCACTTCACACAAAAATACACATCACATTGTCTCTACAACCAAGCCCCTAAGGCAAAACACCACACATTCAAAAATCTTAGTCATAGGTGACTCCATCATGAGACACATGGACAGGTTGGATAAAAAGAGGGTTACAGTCAGTTTCATGTTATGGGCCAGGATTTTCCAGATCATGCAGGCACTCAGGTCACTCAACTACAAGTACCCATGTGACTCAGTCATAGTCCATCTGGGTGTGAATATGTGCCCAAGCTGGAATGAGTCTCACATAACGCTGCATTCTACCCTCACCAAGAGTGATATTACAATACAAACAGAGAATGATTAACTTCAATATTTGGCTTAGCTAATGGTGTCATTTCAAGGGGATCCAGTATTTGCCAGCCTGGGATAACATGATCGACTGACCACGCTGCTTTGCCAAAGATAGTCTGCACCTGTCACCTCTAGGCTTCTGAATACTGGCCAAGACATTACCCCCCAGTGCTTTTTTAGGCAGGGCCAAACAAACAGACCTACCAAAGTAACAAATTATTCTAATGCTAAGCTGAAGGTACTACTGTCCAATGGTAGGAGTCTTAAACTGCACTCCCTGGAAGCTCTCATCATCCTGGAGAATGCTGACATCTGTGCAGTTACAGATATGTGGTTCAAGACTGTGGAAATCACCCCAGCAGTGAAAAGCTACAATACATATCACACAATTCAGACCACCCTCTGAATAGTAAAAAATGAAAGGAGGAGGTATTTCCACTTACATAAAAAAATCGCACCTCTAGATTGGTCAAGCAGGATGACATGCTTGATCTACTCCATATCTAACTGACCATAGGCAAAATCCCCCCAATATCATCGCTACCTACAAGTCATAGGTTCATAGGTTAGTACTAGGCTAACTCCCCTTATGGGCCATTTTAAGCCTAGCCAATTACCCAAGGTCAGAATCAAACCCTGCACCTTGTCTTTCTAAGGTAAGCACCTTAAACATAACGCCAACCTCCACCCCTTCCCCAGCTATGAACCATAAAAACCACTCTGCATGTGGGACGTTATTGGAATTACTTACTATTCAGCCCTATACACTACTCATGGGTGATTTTAACTACCCCTCCATAAACTGGGGAACATACATGACCACCAACATGCAGACTCGGAGATTCCTGGACTTTGTCAATGCAAATGTTCTGAGCTGGTCTGCACTCTCACTAGGGGCTCAAATATCCTTGACATGGTACTCACAAATATGGGGGAGTGTTGCTCCCCCTCCAGCATAATGCCCTCATTGGTAAGATTGGATCATAATTCATTCTCCTTTGAAATAAATGTAACAGTAGCACCCAGATCAAACCCTAAAACCCTAAAAATTTTTCCAAGGCAAATTACCTGCTATTAAATGATAGCATGGATAATTTTAAAGCTCCCCCTAAACCTGAAAACATTGACACCTATGCCAAAGTATACACAAATGCCCTATACAGCCACTTAAACAACTACATAGAAATGGCAATACCTGACAAAACTAAACTCAGGTCTAGGCAGAAAAACAAGGATAATCATGGACCTGATTAACACTGACACAGGAAACCTCTAGACTCTAGGTCCAACCCAGTTAAGCTTTGTCAAGGGCAGGTCCTGTCTGCTCTGATTGCTGGACTTCTATGGGAAGGTCACCAAGGCCATGGATGAGGTCAAGACAGTGCAAATCACCTACCTTAACCTGGCAAAGGCATTTGACACAATGCCCCACTCAGGTATTATAAATAAACTCACAAAAATGAGCATAAACCTCTACATCACCAGATGGATAGCCAAATGGCTCACAGATAGGATACATGTTAAAGTGGAGGAAATCCACATCCAGCAAGAGGCCAGTCTCCTGTTGAGTACCACAGGGGTCAGTGCTGCGCCCCTCCTGTTTGAGATATACTTCTCAGATGTCAAGGCAAATGTAATTTGCCTTTGGCTGACCAAGCTTGCTTATAACTGTAGGTTGGGGGCAATCATTGACTCCCCAAATGATTCTGATATCCTACAGAAAGGTCTGACCCAGACTAATGATTGGTGTCAGGGCCATGGCCTCAAACTAAATGCAAAGGAATGCATAATAATACCTTTTGGGAAAATCAAATACCCCTGCAAATTACAACATTACTAGCACCCTACTAAGAGTGGACCCATTGGAGAGAAATCTGGGTATTCAGAGAGATAACAATCTGAACATTGACCACCATGTACCCACGGTGGTGAGGAATTCCTTATATGTGGCTAAGCTTATAATTAAGGGAATGGCATCCAGATCTAAGTATGTCATAGTACCACTGCATTCGGGCCTCATCAGACCAATGCACACTTTGGCAGGTTCCTTACCAGGCACCTGCAACAGTTGGAGCTTTTTCAGAGGTTTCTCAACAAAAAATAATGCATGGCATAACCAACATGTCATATGCTGACCAAGTAAAAGCCCTATCAGTGTATTCAGTTTCCTACCAATTACTGAGGGGTGATCTGTGTCTGACCTCCAAAGTAGTCTCTAACCCAGCCCTGATGGAAATGTTGCATATTCCCAAAACTAACTGCACAAGGGTTACCCAATCCGAAGTTCTAAACCTCATCCCTGACATGAATAGATCATGTTGGAGAGACAGATATGTGTCCCAGAGATTGCTCCTCTCCTCTGGAATAGGCTTCCTATTTATATGAAGCAGAGCACGTCCCTGATCATCTTCAAGTGCAATCTGGACCGTTGGATGGAAAATTGCAAATTCACTTCTGTGGTAGCACCCATGTCCCTTATAGTCAGAGGCAGTTGTTAAATTCCCACTTGCTACCTCTTCTTATCTTTCCCCTATAGATAGAAAATTGGGTAAAATCTGGGTAAAACTGTTTAAGCTTGTAAGAGTCCTGAGCCGGTAGCCAAATAATTTCCTGTGAACCTATGAACACCAACATGCAAAATTATAACTTACTAATTTCCTAGACATGCTATCTGGTATTAGGAATAGTCAGTGCAAGCACTTTCATGCAAAAATAAATGTTTTGTTACTGTAAGCTTAGGTGATACCATTGATCAATAATTGTATCAAAGATGAACTAAGGGATTGCTCTGTCTGCTGCAGATCAGTTATGACTATGATCATAGACTGCAGTTGATAGTAATGGATAGCAGGTGTCTGTGGAATATCATCTAGTGATGTTAGAACATCATGGTCTGTGTATAACTGGATAGTTAATATAAGATTCCTATCCCACCTGACCTGGCAGGAAAAAGTCTGTCTTGCATCTTAGAAGTGAGGTTGTGTACTTCATGGAAATGTGAAGGATGCAACCATATTGGTGGGATTGAACTTCCTTAGCACTACACTTATAATCCTATAAGTGATGTTTACATACTGGTAGGGAGCTACTGAGTAAAATTTTGCATAGTATCCTGATGCTATAGCAAAGAGCAAAAGCTGTCTGGTGTATTTATTGTGTGCCCTTTTTACTAACAGTAGGAGATGAATATTTGAATGAAGACAACTTGACATGAGGGTAACCCATGGCAAAGGTGGCCTGGTTGCACCATAAAGCCTCATAGTAGCTGCTTTGTAAGTCACCATCCAGTTGGGTAAGCAGATACTACAACATAACTTGGAAGAGTAATCTGTACTTAAGGTTCCTCTGAGTAGAAATGGGATTATAAAAACCTCCAGATAGTACAATTCCATTTCCCTAGGGAGCTACAAGGAATCATCACTGGTAAAACTTGAAGACATAAAATATCTTAGGGTATAACACCATTTTAACAAAGTGGAGTTTAATTTAAAAAGCGACATTCCATGTTCTTCATTCCTGTAAGTAAAGATCTATTTGCTGCTGAATTGTCCTGGCATTTATATTTTTATTTTCAATTGGTGTCTTAACTAAGCTAATACCAATGTACTTAAAACAGGCTGGGTTCAATATAAAATTATACTGCTGCTCCTGTATCCGAAAGGGGTTCATCTTGTGTTACATTAATAAAAATTTTATATTATGTTCAGAACTTACATAAATAGTTTTTGTCATCTACACATCTTCACTACTATTTGTATCTTAGTTTTATGTGGACTTCCTCAATATTACTTCAAACTTTATAAGTATTTTCAACCTGCAATTACTTCACTGTTTCTTACTTAATATCTGTTTACAGCAGACACTTATTGGAAACGATTAGACTTTTATACATTTTATATTAACTAATATTTTACTGTATTCTTGTTTTGATTAACTGTCATATTGTTACTAGTCTGTGTATGTACAATTATTGTGCAAATCTTGTATAACTGTCTTCTACTCATTCTGCAAAATGAAGCATTTCTCCCTAGGCATCCTCTAAAAATGGGACCTGTGCTAGTCAGGCTTTCACAGCAAACAAGCAAACAAAATAAATAAATAAATAAATTGAATGAATTAATTAAATAAATAAATATTTAGATTGTTTGTCTTATATCCATATACATGTTACCAGATGCTTAAAATGTCCACACATGCAGATACATTGTGTGGTGGATTTCACAAGAATATTAAAAGGCTTTGTGCAAAAAGAGCAGCTGCATCTCCAGTTCTAACACATACTGAGTTGGCAGGTTCCACTTTACATGTAAGGCAATACAGAGAGTCTGGGCTACAGGTTCCCTAGCATAAGTAAATAGTAGTGGTGATAACTGTCTGACACTTCAAAAATATTAACATTTTTAGAAATAAAGAGGCCAGTTCTGAATACTGCAGCTGATTCCCGATAGGGGCTGCTATTGCTTAAATAATTGAAGAAGGGAAACAGAATAGCACCAGAATTTCAAACAAATATTGACAGCTGATGCTATAGAATGCCTTCTACTGATAACAAGGCTATAGGTATATGATACAGATAACTTTGTTAAAGCCATGGTGCAGCCATCCAAATACTGAGGCAAGATGCCCAATTTTTTACAAAGCCTGGTTTGTCCTAGTATATTACAAAAAGAAGTATGAATGTTATTCTGTCTCTCCACACACCAATAAATATCTTGACTGTCAATGTTAGGTAAGGAAATTGGGCTGTAATTTACAGGAGATGGTGGGTGTGTCCCTGGTTTGAGTATCATGACTAAAAGTGACTGCTTCATAATGGGGTAATATTAATGGCTTAGATGCTGGTAAACATAACAGAAGTTATTTATATACTTCATCTGGTAGACCATTACAACCTGGAACTTTGTTTACCTTCAGTTTTTTTTTGATGACTGAGATAACCTCCTGCCTTGTGATGGGATTCTTAAAGGATTGTTTCTCCACCTGGGTTAAAGGATTCTAATGTGCCTAGAATTGAGATAAGATGCTATTAAGCAGCAGCTGCTCAGTTGTCATTATCATACCATTCATGCAAGAGACTAGGGGCATATGGTGTATTGAATTTCTCTTGCATTTTCAAGCTAGTCTAGGATAAACCTGTGAAAAGACTTCATTATATTGAAGCCCATGTCTGTCTAGTGCTATGTCAGTCTTTTTTGTTAATGATATCTTAGATCTCAGCCTTAATTAAGATAAGTATCTTGGAGAAAGCTTAGGCCTTCTCTCTACAAATAGATTGCTGCTGTATGGCCATCTGGTATTGTTGTTGCAGAAGGTTTAATTCAGTATTCTGTTATTTCCAAAGCCTGGTTGTCCAAGTGCTTAATTTGGCATGGAGAAAAACATTTATTTTATTTATTTGACATTTGTTTACCGGGAAAGTCTGACTGGACATAAAGCACTTTTTCAGAGGAGGCCCTGGGAGAAAATCTTCAACATACAGGTAAAAACAGTCATACATTATTAACAAGGATTATACAATTATTTATAATTTATAAAGAATAGTATTGGAAGTACCAAAAATTACATAGTAAACATAGAAATGGATGAAATACCAAGTGGTATGCAATCAGTGACATATTAAGGACACTTTGACATTATACAATATATGCAATTAGCTTTTGAAAATCAACAAGGTAGAAAAATACATAGGTAGGTAAAGTAGTGACATAAGAAAATAAAGTGATAAAATCTGCAAGGACATGAACAGAGGGAAGAGTAAGAGTTAAAGAGCACTAGAAATTATTATTGACTCTATCATACCTGATAGAACCAAAGCAAGATCTTCAAGGAAAACCAAACCTGCCTGGTGGACAACTGCCATTAATAGACTATATAATAGGAGAAAGAAATTGCTGTCTAAGAGTAGGAAGGAATGGTCTCAAAACTGGAAACACTATCTCCTCAACGTAAACAAGCAAATAAGACTCCTAGTGAAGTCTTTCAAAGCTAACTACGAATCCAAATTAGCATCCTTAACTAAGAATCGGTAACCTCTAAGGTAAGGCCCAGATTTGCTCTGAACTTGTAGTTAATGGTACTACATATATAGAGCCTGTAGATACAGCAAACCTGCTGGCTGACAGTTCAATGAAAACTTCAAGCCCCTGTTGGCACCACATATACCCCAAGGCATCCTTAACTCCTGTCCCTTTCCTAGTATCTCTGAGGAATAGGTCTTAAATGCCCTCCCCCTGGTCAAAAACACAACCTCTATGGGCCAGACAACATCCCCGGCTCTGTTCTACATGGGTTAAAATAGGAATTAGCATCACCAGTGAGCACGCTTTTCAATCACAGCTTATGCACTGGCTTCATCCCAGCAGAATAAAAAAACAGCTACCACCATCCCTTTACACAAAGGCAGTGCATCCATGGACTCCGGGAACCATAGACCCATTAGCCTGACCAGTCTTATCTGTAAGGCCATGGAATGAATCATCATGGACCTTATTAACAAAGATACAGGAAATCTCCAAATGCTCAACCCCACCCAGTTTGGCTTTGTGAATTGGTGATCATGCCTGTTAAACCTGGTGGACTTCTTTGAGACAGTCATCAAAGCCTTAGACAAGGGCAAATCATGCATATGGCCTACCTAGACTTAGCCAAGGCCTTTGACACAGTCCTCCACTCAAGCATCATTGATAAACTCAGCTGGGTATTAACCCATATATTGTCAGGTGGGTTGCAAACTGGCTCACTGATAGAACTGATATGATATAAATAGGGGACTCCACCTCCTCCAGCAGACCTGTACCCAGTGGTGTTCCATAAGAATCAGTTCTAGGACCCTTACTGTTTGTAATCTACTTTTCTGAAGTACAGGCTAAAACTAAAGGACTGTGGCCGACAAAGTTTGCTGATGACTGCAAACTGGAAGCAGTCATTGAAACACCTAGCAATGTCAACATCCTGCAAGAAGGTCTTACACAGAGTAATAACTGGTGCTAAAGTCATGGCCTTAAACTTAAAGAAAAATGCATTATCATCTCCATCAGCAAGGGGGATGTTCTTGCAAACTACCACATCAATAGCAATACACTAAGCACACAGTCAGTGGTGAGAGATCTGGGAATACAGGTTGACAGCAACCTTAACTTCAATCACCATAGTGGTAAGAAGGGCATTTTATATTGCTCATTTCATAAGTAAGGGCATTGTCTCCAGAAAAAAAGAGGTTATAACCCCCCTGTATTCTTCCGTCATCGGGCCAATAGTAGAGTACAACACTCCCTTTGGTATGTTCCTTTCCAAACATCTGCAACAACTGGAGAGACTAAAAAGGTTCCTTACAAAAAAAAAAAAAAAAAAAAAAAAATCAGGGTTTTCAAGCTCTGTCTTTGTGGACAGACTGAAATCATTGACACTTTACTCTATGTTGTACAGACTGCTCAGAGGTGACCTGTGCCTAGCACATAGAGCAATCTCTGATCCAGCTTTAATGGAAATGCTGCACATTCACAAGTCAAATGGCACACAGGTCACTTGCTCAAAAGACCTTAACCTGGTGCGTGAAATCAACAGAACTTGCTAGAGAGACAGATTTGCCTCACAGATGTTGCCCCATCTTTGGAACAACCTTCTGATTCATGTTAAACAAAGCCCCTCATTGGCCCTATTTAAGCACAATTTGGTCAATCGGATGGGTAACTGGAAATTCACCTCAGGGGTTCCACCTGTGTCTGTCTTGGACAGGGGCAATAGGTGCTGATTTTATTGTCTGCTTGAACCAGACACTCTTAGGAACATGGGTTGAACTTGGCTAGGCTTGTAAGGCACCTTGGGCCGTTAGCCTAATAACCTCCAATGATCCTATTATTCTATGAAATGAGGATTTATAACCATCCCAATGAAAATTGGGAGGATAGCCTTCAGAGGCATGTGCTACTAGAACTGCCTGGGGGGTTTACAGAGTATATTGACTCTAGTGTAATAAGGGCATAGCTTCCATATCTTTGGAAGTAAAGGTTCCCAGAAAGGCAAATTACATCCCAGAGCTCCATGGTCAGAGTATTAGCAAGTAATTACCTTAAAATTAGAAGCATAGTTCAGAACGGTGCTATATACCTAAATCAATTCTGGTGGACTTTCCAAATCATGGAAAATGGTATGTGTATTGGCTATGGATGGAGTCCATATGAGTGGCTAGATCAACTGAGGCTGTATCAGCAACAACTTTCTGATGAATTTTGCCTGAGTTAAAGCCTCTGGCAATAATTAAGAATCCTTTATTATTATCCTACTAGCCTCTTTGACTCCTTCTAACAGGTGAAGATAAACAAATAAGAAAGTAATTATTCACTTCCCACCCCCATTACCCCCAGGAAATACGCTCTACCATTTCTCCCCAGCTATCACTAAAGGCTAGATTCTCACTGCACTGTCCAGTGGTAAAAGCACTGCATCAGTGCATCCTGATTATATCCCAGGATGCCTCCTAAATAGCTTGAAACATGACCTGTCAGGCCCACTACAATTTCCTTTCAACTACAGCCTCCATACAAGTTTCACTCCTAAGGAATTGGGGACTGCAACTTTCATCCCCATACACAAAGGCGGACCACCAACAGATCCCAGGAACTACAGACCCAAAAAGTTTGACTAGTCTGATGTGGAAGGCAGTGGAAAGAATTAATGTCAACCTGATAAACAAAGGCATAGGAAATCTTCAAACACTGAACCCATCCCAGTTTGGTTTCATCAAAGGCGAGTCATGCCTACTAAACTTGGTGGACTTCTTCAAGAAGTTCACTAGAGTCATGGATATAAGGGCAAAATGGTGCATTCCACCTACCTTGACCTGTCAAAGGCAACTGACACAATACCTCTCTGGGGTATTATAGACAAACTCATAAATTTAGGAATAAATCCCTATGTCACCCGATAGATAGACAAAATGGCTCACAAATAGGACATATGAAGTTAGGATGGTGAAATCTACTTCCACCAAGAAACTTGTTACGTATGGTGTCCCACAGGGCTTGGTTCTGGGACCTCTGCTCTTTGGAATATACTTCTCTGAAGTCAAGACAAATGTACAGGGCTTTTAGCTGGCCAAATTTGTTGATGATGGCAAGATTGGTGCAATTATTGAATCCCCCAGAGATGTAGATATTGTCTAGGATGGTCTAATACAGACAGATAACTGCTGTCTGAGCCATGGCCTTAATCCCAATGTAAAAAGTGCATAATTAAACCCCTTGGGAAAAACTACTCCTGCAAATTACAACATTGATAACACTTCCCTAAGAGAAGACCCAGTGGTAAGGGACTTGGGAACTCAGGTTGACATTAACCCGAACTTTAATCACCATGTGTCCATAGTAGTGAGAATCCTTCTATGTGGCACAACTTATAAGTAAGGACGTGGTATCTGGATATAAGGATATCATAATCCCACTATATTCAGCCCTAATTGAACCAATAGTCAAGTACAATACACCCTTCAGCTGTACTAAATGTGAACCACTTGAAAGCTATTTGAGGTACGGTTTTTGGTCATGTACAGTGAAGGGGCAGTAGTTACTGAATGTGGGAGGACAGCGCAGTAATTGAAAAGATGTTACCAAGATGATGTCTAGAAGAAAGTGATGGTTTGTTTTGTTATTTGGTCTTGTTTACTCTTTTACAAGTTGGAAGTAGGTCATGATGGACAAGAAATTCTTCAACAAAGTATTAGTTTAAGGGTGTGCACACTTATGCAACCAGCTTATTGTACATTTTTTTTATTTTTTATATTTTTTCCTCTAACAGATTTGTTTGTTTTTCAATTGAATTGTACAGGTTATAGGTCAAATTAAAGGTGGAAAAGGTTTTGAAATGATTTATTGTGGACTCACTTTTTTATATCACTAAAACATGGCATATTAACAGGGGTGTGTACACTTTTTATATTCACTATACCAAATAAAAATCCTTGTTGATAAAATACCAAAAAAGTTACAATACTTCATCTAACGCCCCCATGCTTACCACTTGAATATATATAGTCATGCGTTATTTAATCAGTCAAATTCTTAACAAAGCCATCTCAAAACTTTTGAATTTATTTAAAAAAAAAATCTCTCTCCTAAAATAATTTCTCTGCTCATTTTTCCAAAGGATATATTTTGCACTGCTCAACCTTTACTCCTATTTCTCTCCTTCAAAGAATCACATCTGCAGAAATGTAAGAATCTTTGCAACTAACTGATCACTGAATGTTTTATAGCAACATACATATGCAAATTATACATTTAGATTATATAAAACTATATGTTTGTTATGTAAATGTAAATATTGTTTTATGTAAATAGCATATTGTATTACCAATAACCATATGTAAATGTTGCCCTATGTAATCTTCTAAATTTCTGTAAAATATAATTGTTGTGTTCTGTGGAGCTTTTCTTCCTTGGGCCTCCTCTGAAAATGGGTACTCTTGACCCAGTCAGACTTTCCCAGTAAAAAAATGTCAATAAATAAATATTTAAATAAATTGAATATAATGGGATTAAGGGTAGGATAGAGCTTTCATACAGAATCAAAATCTGTCTCACGGGGCAGGTTTATATTAGTAAATACAGTGCTTGAGAATAAGTGGTGTATCATTCCCAGCTTACATAGACCCACATAAGCATTTGGGAGTGAAGAGAGAAGCATGTTACTGGAATTAGCAAGGACATTTGAAGGGATTATGCTACTAGTTGGGGATTTTAGTATGGTGGCTTGTGAAAAACATGACCGATCTGGTCCATGGACCTGCGACATTTCTAAAATGGGTAGGTAAGATTGATGGAGATCATTGTGTTCGGGTCTACTTCATTTGATCGAAAGACCATTTGAACGAAACCCATTTGATTGAAATTTCATTTGATCAAAAACCAGTACTCAAGGCATAAAACAGGGATTTGTCCCCCTCCCCAATGTCGTGCGACCCTGGAGTTGGTATATATAGTTGGGAGTGTGTGGTTTAAAAGAAGAAAATAAAACAAAAAGTACAGATTTTAAACAAAAATAGGTGGGGGGCTTCGCCCCCACACCCCCCAATGTGGGTGGCTGCACCCCCCACCCCTCCTAACTGTATATACCAACTCCAGGGTCGCATGACATTGGCGAGGGGGACAAATCCCTGTTATTTGCCTTGAATACTGGTTTTTCGATCAAATGAAATTTCGATTAAATGGGTTTTGGTCAAATGGTCTTTCGATCAAATGAAGTAGACCACTGTGTTCACATATGTTGTTCTAACTAAATGGATGAATGATTATCAATATACCTGTTATTCAAAAATGAATTACAATTACTCCTAGATAGACAGGATTGTTTTTAATCAGCAGAAATAGTGTGTAATGGTAATAATATTACCAACATCCATATCCGATTACTCAGTTGTAACAGAGCTTTTGTTAGGTGCTAAAGTTAAAACCGAACTTTGGAGTTTTAATAACTCTTTTTGTTACTCAGTATACATCCTAATTGGTTGCAGGGAAATTTTCAATAATTATGCTTCATGGCAGGGCAGGAAAGAGGTTGTAGTTCAAGGTAGGGAGTATGGGAACAGTTTAAATGTGTCTTGAGTGCAAAAGGTTACATGTTAATTCTGTAATTCTAAGAAAAACAAAATCATTTTGCCTTTTAGGAAATGTAAGAGTGTTTAAAACAAGAAGCCCAACAATGGCAGGGCAGTCTTAAGTTTAGGTATGGAGACAGACAAGATAAGTAGTTAAACTGATGTTGCGAGAAGTTGATAGGAGGAGTTCATTTCTGGGTGGAAACTGATAGATCTGCAGTTGGGCATGAAGTTTCTGTTTATCATACAAATTTTACTTTGTGCTTTGCAAGCAAAGCCACTGTCCTAAAATATAATATTTACAAGACTTAAAACATTTATTAACATCCTTTTTACTGGGAAAGCATATCCAGGGTATAGTGTGGAAAGACCTTGTCTTGCCTAGGGAATGAGAGAGAGTATTAAAGTCCTGAATTTATTTTGTTATTGGAGAGCTGCTGAAAAGAAAAGGCTTTAAACTGATGATAATTATGACTAAAGATTCTAAGTAGAATGAGTTGTCAAGAGCCACATTACCTTTTTTGTATTGTACGATCATTTTTTGGCAAAAAAGACCCAGTATATTTGCTGAGTATTCGAGGCATTATTGCTTCATAGTGAAAATGAGAAACAAGACTTGGGAGATCATGTTGAGTCAATTAAGTTGAAATGTATAAGGTACTGCAAGTTTGCTCATATAATATTTTAGCTGAAGAGGCGTTCAGAATTAGGGGACTGAGAACATTTATAGGGATCCACAGCTTTTATTACTGGATCAAGATGTTGACAAAAATTTGGGTGGAAGAAGACAATGAACAGACTTATAGCACATTATAGGAAGAATATGTAAGATTGCTATCTAATCTACCAGTATATAGGGAATTCTGACAGTGGAGAAAATTTATTATGGAAATTAGGATGTGAACTCAAGACTATATATGTATATCTATATATATATATATATATATATACACACACACACATAGATAGATAGATAGATAGATAGATAGATAGATAGATAGATAGATAGATAGATAGATAGATAGATATATGCATATATATGGTTTACTATTGTATTTTCAAAATTGATTTGGTCAGCTGGTCACAATGCCAACCCAAAATGCTGGGTATGTGACATTTTGTGTTTCTGAACTTTTGGTTTTGTGGTGACTGTGATTTCGTTGGTGTTTTAGCACATCGGTGTTGTCAGGTAGACCCATATATATATATATATATATATATATATATATATATATATATATATATGTGTATGTGTGTGTGTGTGTGTGTGTGTGTGTGTGTGTGTGTGTGTGTGTGTGTGTGTGTGTGTGTAGATAGACAGCTAGAGATGGATCTACCCACTTTAATAGCCCATGCATCAAACTCCGAAATGTTGACTGTAAAAGGTCAGCAAAATAAACATTAACATGTTATCATGCACACACAGAGAAAGCACCTTGGCGCATGCAATTTTAAAATTAACAAAAAAAACAAATAACATCATTTTTTGAAGGGGGTAAGTTCCCCTGCAACACCCCCCATACTGATTATACAGACTAACTCCAATATTGCACAGTCCCTGGAGAAAGGGAATATTCCCTTACCCGAGGATTGTCAGACACCTGTGGATCATCTGCATGTATCGATCAAATGTAGTCAATTAACAGGTATAGACAACACAGCTTATTTCCCAGATGAAAAAGAAACAATGGGTATGACTAAGCGCTTGCTTTACAATTAATTTTGAAGGTGTACAAGCAAAAATCATTACTTAGAAAGTTGAGTTATAGTTTATTAGCATGCTTTGTAGATAGGGCGGCTGCGGTGGTGCAGCGGTTAGCATTGCCGCCTCACAGCAAGAGGTTCTCCGGTTCGATTTTTGGCTGGGGTGCCTTCCGTGTGGAGTCTGCATGTCCTCCCTGTGGTCACATGGGTTTCCTCCTGGTGCTCTGGTTTCCTCCCACACCCCAAAGACATGCACTAGCTGGAGTGGACACTCTAAATTGGCCTTAGGTGTGAGTATGTGTGTGTGCACCTTCTGTGGAAGGTTGGGCACCGGGCTGGCAACTCGACACTGTAAAACTCCACTGCCAATCATGAGAGGACAGATGATCCGCTGTGGTGACCCATATCCGGGAAAAGCCAGAAGAAGAAGACTAACCTACATTTAGAGAAACAATAGGGCACCCATATATAGTAGCTAGTTAGATAGATAGCTATAGCTATAGAGATAGAGATAAATAAAATAGACTATAACTCACCCAGTGATTGATGGTATGTTTCCTTCCAAAATATGTTTTAAATTCCTGTATGTTTAGAATATTTGCAGAGGAAAGCTTGCACAAGTATTTTTTACATACTTGGTAGACTGAGGTATATTTATCAGGAGTAGTGGATGTGTAATGATGGGCTTATATTACATGGGGTGATATCTTTTTGCACTCTGCTCTGCCAAGCTGTACTGGCATCAGGTTAGAATTTGGGATTGCATGGAGAAATTCTTGCGAAATTGAATAAAATTATCTCATGTTTTCTTTATGTTATTTATTCCAGAGAGCACTAGTGGCTGAAACATGAAAGGACACTTTTAAACGTATTAATGCTTGCAGCAAAAAATGTTAACACTATGAAATGAAAGATGAAAGATCTACTTGAGTTTGAGAAGCTGGTTCCTTTACTGAATACATTTGTAGACATGAAGGCATTAAAAGAAGGTGATTGACAGTAATACACTACACTGCAGATAAATTGCAACCTTGACAGAGGCAGGAAGAATCCTGAAGAAGCTGTTATTGAGCATGTTTTGGCATTGGGTCATTAAGGATTTACACATTATTTTTCTGTACCCCCATCTGCATTTTTTTTTTGTTAATTGCTGGTATTATGTAAATAATTGATTTCATTGCTATGGCTTTATTAAAACAAAGGTGTTAACTGTGAAATAAGACTGTTTTGATTTTCTTGTAATATTAATAGAATGTTGTGATTCCAGGAGTGGTGTTGTTTGACCTTAGTATTGACTATTACAAACATTTTAAAACGTACCAGCAGAAATTACTTATTCTTGAAGACGTTCGCTATACTTTACTTTGCAGTGGTGGCTGTCAACTTTGTTCCTTTTTCTTTCAGTTTAACCTTATCCAAATAGTAACCTCTCCTACCAGACTTAACCCAAACACTGGAAATCACTGTCTCCTTGAGTTTCTTGTTATCAGCATTCCCACCTTATCTGAGAAGTCCCTTGCTTACCTAACACCATCAGGAATCACCTACCTATCCATGGAATCTTATTTTTAGAGCTTATAAAACCAAAACTTACAGATGTATTTGTTTGAGAGAGTTATGTTGGCAGATAAGACTAAATGTTTTAGTACCACCTGGTTTAAATTATAGTCTCACTATTCAAAGTGTTTTAAAGTTACAATCATACCATGTTTGAAAGTATGATTGGGTGACTATTGGGTTTGCTTTTGGTTTTATAAGCTTATTTGTTTTAAAATGTTGTGTCTTTTAGAAAAGGAAGGCATAGTTTATTGAGGAAGTATGCTGTCAGGTACTGTTTTTTACTGGCTGGGGGAACAAGCATGTGATGTTCCATTGGATTTTAAAAAGTGTATTCTTGTTAGTGTAATCATCTTCTAAACAAGTCTTTGATGCAATCTGACGAAAGTTCTAGATGATGTGTGGTTGCAATAAAATCTTGGAATAACATCGAGGGGCTCCAGGTTGCATCTTTGCAGCTTTCAAGTGTTTTATTGTGAGTTTTTCCTGGGTTCCTACCTTGGCCTAATATTTGGTAGAATACATTTTTCGGTTACAAAAGTTATTACCCAAATGAAAGTCTATTATTCTATTTCAAACTACCTTACCAAAGCATTTGGAAATGCTATGGCAAAGAACATATTTATCCCAAGTCTAGAATATGCCATACCAATTAGTACCCTACAAAATATATCTAACACTTCTAAAATACAAACAACAATGAATTCCATATGAAAATTAGTTTGTCTTTTTGCAAGCTTGAACATGACTGTCTCACCCTGCAAAAAGGCAAACTCGCTTCCAGTCACAGCCTGTTTGACACTTCTTCTATCTAACCTTAGTTTTAAAATTCTAAACTGTTATTTCTGCCTAATAAGATAATTACCAACTCCTCTTAGAAGCCAGTACAACTATACCCAACCTCTTGTCTGTCATTCCCATCTTGGCCTTACCACAGGTGAAATGCTCTTCATTAAAATTGTCCATGCTATTTGGAATCTTCTCCGAGCATATTTCTTGCAACTTACTTAGCACTCACTGTACAGGAAAGAACTAATAGTACACCTAAAAAGGCACATGCAAGTTGATTTATAGACAAAGAATAGTCTTCGTCTCTCACCTTTGCTTCTCCATCTTGTTCTTTTATTCATACATATGCCATACTTCAGCAACGTTCTTATCACATAACAGAAGGACTTCCCTCTATTTTAAATATGCAAATTTAACCTCTTCATCCTGCAGTAGCAGTACAATAATACCCTCTGCCCTAATAATTTAAAGTCTGCACCTGCTCTGTTAATTGCTAGTAAAAGACGACCAGGATGTTCCCGCGGTCGGGGTTTGCCACAGCTGATTCACAGTACTCTCGTTCACCAATAATTCCACTGTAATCTCGTTCAACAATGAATCCATGCTGAAGGAAATTTTCAAAGTTCCACAGCTATGATGGATATTTATTCTTTAAAACAGACACGAAAAAAACACAATCAGCAGTTCAGTAGTACAGCAGTTTACCCGGGTTTCGTCCGCCAAGGCGAACTTCATCAGAATGAATAATCTAATTGCTCCATCACTTAAATACACAGGCCACCTAATTATTCAATTAAACCATTATTAAACGTGTTACATTAATCATATTATCTATATTAGTAATAAAATATAAAAATGTTAATAAACGTAATCAACATAAAACATATATGTATGTCTTTTAAAAAAGCTTTAACATCATATAAAAAATCATATGACTAAATAAAAAATACAAATAAAAATAAAAATGAATAAACGAATCTATATCCATAATTGTATTGTATCAAATTGTATGATATGCAATATCCATGAATGCATTATATCAAAATATATGTATATATATATATATATATATATATATATATATATATATATATATATATGTTACCCTTATTCTGTTTAGGCCATTGAGTATTATATGTATGCATACGGTATGAAATGATCTATACTGCTTCTATTTATCACTCCTTTTGATTTTCATGAAAACTTATACATTTCCCAGTCTAATATATTATGATATAAATTTGAATAACAAATATATTCTACCACTCTAAATACTGATTTAATTATGAGGAACATAAGCTTGTTTGTCATTAGGGAATATTAAACTACATTATGACTTACCCTTAATGTGATTCTTTCTAAGAATGGGTTTGATGGTACAATATTCATTCAACCCAGGCCAATTATGGGCATTCAATAGAATCTGCCATCTTAATTCCTGCACATCCAAATCATATTTTGTATATCTCCCCTGCGCATCATATGGTATATGTTCAATGACACAAAATTTAAACTTATGGTTTGTATATAATTGAATATGTCTAACTAGGGCATTCGTGGCTTTCATATGCTGGATATCTAGTAGGTGTTCTTCAATTCTACTCCTAAATTTTCTACCAGTCTTCCCTATATAAAATGCTTTGCAATGTTGACATAGTGCAACATATATAACATTCGGAGTGTGACAGTCAAAATGCCCTTTGATTTTTATATTATATGAGTTAACCATCAGTTTTTCTTTTGTGCCATTGATGTAATTACATGTTGTACATCTACCACATTTGAAATTGCCTATGGGTCTGTTGGTTTTGTGTCTCTGTGATTCCATATTATTCTCAAAATATTCTTTGAAAGATGTGTCTTTTTTATATACAAACTTAAACGGCCCTTGAAATGTTTGTGCCATGATATTATCATTTATAAATAATCCCCAGTTTCTTGTAATGATATTCTTAATGATTTGAAAGGAATCATCATATACAGAAATATAAAGGGGTATCTGATTTTTATTTTCATTATTCATATTACTTATTCCATTGTTGTAACCATGGCACAATATAGCCTGATATATTCCTGCATTTCTCTTATTTTTAAATTCCTGTTTGATTGTTTCACATAAGACTTTAAGATAACCCCTATTAAGGAACATATTTTCCATAAATTCTAATTCTTGAATGAAATCCCCCTCTTCACTAATCATTCTGGCCGCCCTGACCATCTGACCCTTAACCACTCCCTTTTTCTGGTGGTCAGGGTGCCAACTGTCATAGTGGAGGTAAGAGTTTGAGAAGGTCGATTTTCTATGAATATTTGATTTAAGTTGTCCACTATTCCTATCATAGGTTAACTGCACATCCAAATATGAAATGTTTTCATAACCAATATGATGTGTAAATTTCAAAAATCGAACATTATGATTTATATACTCAAAAAAGGTATTTAATGCCATTTCATCATTGTCCCATACTATAAAAATATCATCCAAAAATCTAGAGTATATTTTAATATGTTGTTGAAATGAACTTTTGAAAACATAATTATATTCCCAATATGTCATTATTAAATTTATGCATGGGGGCACATGCTGCCCCATGGCAACTCCATCAATTTGTTTATAATAATTTCCTTCATAATATAAAAAATTATTATTTAGAACAATGTCCATAAGGCCAATCAATGTATTGATTTTTGTTTGATCGAATACTTTAGATTCAAAGAGTTGTTCTTCTAGCCAGATCAATCCTATATCGTGTGGAATCGATGTAAAAAGATTGCATACATCTACTGTAACTAATATATATCCATCATTCATCTTAAATTGATTCATCGTATTAAGGAAGTTCCAGGAATCCCTGGTTATGTATGGAAATTTGGTCATACTTTGTTTAAAGTGATGGTCTAAATATTGACTAATGAAACAAGTTTTGTTTCTCTTTCCATCCACTATTGGTCTAAATTGTAAGTCATTGAGACCTTTATGAATCTTAGGTATGCCAAATATTCCACTAATAACCGGGAAGTCGTTTTTCATATATTCATATTCATCTTCCATGATTTCACCTTGCATTAACATGTCTTCCAATAAATTATCAATTCTTTTATGGGCAATATTAATTTTATTTAAACTTATTTCCGAATAAGAATTGCTCAATAACATGGTAGTCATATATGAAATGTAATCCCCTTTATCAGTTATAACAACGCCACTACCTTTATCCGGCCTCATTATCCTGATGTCCTTAAGGTTTAATATATATTTCAGTATTTCTTCTTCATTTTCAGTCATGTTGTTATGTATAGGTTTTTTGTACTGTTTAAAGAATTCCCTAATGTCCATTTCAACCCGTTTCTCGAATATTGCTATTTTATCATTCATAGAAGGGTTAAAAACACTAGGTTTAGTCAAATCATGACATATATTTCTCCTACTATCATGGATATTTTCATTATAGAATATTTTTAAATTTAACTTTCTACTAAATAGTTTTAAATCAATAATTGAACTAACTAATTTGCCTTTACGGCAAGGTACAAAGTTAAATCCTCGTGAAAAAAGGTTAGCGTGTTCACTATGCAATTCATGTTTAGAGTAATTAAAAATTTTATAATCTCCATGATTATTTGTTATTATATTGGGGTTACTTAAAAATTCTTTGTCTATTGGTTCAAAATTGTTGGTTAAAATACATTGATTAACCTTGTCCAAATAATTGTCCACATTCAAATCAATATGAAAATTAATGGGAATAATGTTTTCATTATTTTCCAAGGGTTCATTAAATTCATAGCTGTTGTTGGTGTTCATGCCATTACTTATTGTTGTCTCTACTATATTTACCATTTTGTCATTCATTTCATTAACTTGAATATATGTTGGATCAGGGTAGTCATATGTAGTTAAATTTAATAAAATTTGATCTTCCTGATATGTATTGTCAATTCTTTGTTTCATTTCACCTTGATTAGAACTTGTAATAAGTATTTCTTCAGTATCATTATCATTCACTTGTTCATTCTCGTATACAACATAATTCTGTTCATTTATATTATAATTAACTTGCATATGATTGATGTTAACATTGTATTCATTGTGATGTACACTATCTGTTTCTATGAGTTTATCACATACATAGGCATCCTGTAAATGCAGGCCTGATGTGATATATTCATTCATAATGTCACATTCCGTTGGTACAAGATTATCAAAATTATTAAAATTGGTTTCATAATGATTATCATAGATAGGAAATAAATCATGTCCACTGAATACATCACTAACATTTGATTCCTGTTGTTTATCTGGGTTGAGTACACCAAGTACGTGTGTGTAACCCGAAATAAGTTCACTAAGTTCATCACAATCTACGGACAAACCTTGTACTTGATGTCGTTGAAATAATCCCGAAGGTTGTTGGTCAATCATATCAATTGTGTCCATGGATGTGTGAACATGATCTAAAGTTTGATACAAAGATGGATTCTTCACTTGCGACTCTTCCACCCAGCTTTCGCATTGTTCGCGGATAAAAAATCTCTTTTTGGTCTGGCCCCCATATTCCTATATTCATCGTCTACATGCCTTGTTCCTCGATTAAGGAGCCTTTCCGAACGCCTAACTCCTTCATCTGCGTAGTTACCATTGTGTTCATTAGGGCCATTATGTTGGGAACCTTCATTATCGGAAGTGATGTCATATACTTCCTGTCTCTGTCGTGTTCGTTCCACATTGTTATCGTTACCATGGTCACGATGGTTACGTTTCGATTTGGGATAAATTTCACCCAATTCATATCTTTTGATGTCCCTTGTGATTTTATTGTATTTTTTGTTGTATAAAATGTCGCAACTGGAATCAACATCTTGGATGATATTAGTATAGTTCGTGTAATAACTATCAAAAGAAAGGTCTTGACTGATGTTCTGATTGAGAATGTCCAGTTCATTAAGCATACTGTCCATTCTCATATTGTTGTATTTAATCATTATTTCCATCATTTGTATTCCGGTGTTATTAAACAGTTCGTGTAATTCATCAAGCATGCATTCGTTATTTTCACAGCCGTTTGGGTATCTCCAAAGGCGTAATCCTTTGGGAACCATATGCAGTTCTATATTTTTGTTTAAATAGCTGTTCTCTAGTTGCACCCGCTTATATTTAAATAACTTCACTTCAAAAGTTTTTAACATTTCGTGCATTGCATTACTTTGTTTCACTGGTTGAGATTTGGATGTATTATTTGTTGTGTTAAATAAAAAGTGATTTTCTCGCCAAGTTTTGTGATTTAGAATATTTGTGACATGAGTAGTTTCCCCATTAATACGCTTACCTTGCGTTTTTGCTATCGGGGATTTCGGTGTAACCTGTGTAAGAGGCAGTCCAAGAGAATCATCCACTGTTTCAGAGTTATCGTGGCTGTCTTTACTTAATAGTTTTTGAATGAGAGCCGAATGCTCTCTCAATTGTGCACTGATCTGCTGGAGCAATACACCGGTGTCCACCGGAACCACCTCGTCTTCCATTAAAACACTGAACCAAGGTAAACAACAAACTAGTAAAAGACAACCAGGATGTTCCCGCGGTCGGGGTTTGCCACAGCTGATTCACAGTGCTCTCGTTCACCAATAATTCCACTGTAATCTCGTTCACCAATGAATCCACGCTGAAGGAAATTTTCAAAGTTCCACAGCTATGATGGATATTTATTCTTTAAAACAGACACGAAAAAAACACAATCAGCAGTTCAGTAGTACAGCAGTTTACCCGGGTTTCGTCCACCAAGACGAACTTCATCAGAATGAATAATCTAATTGCTCCATCACTTAAATACACAGGTCCACCTAATTATTCAATTAAACCATTATTAAATGTGTTACATTAATCATATTATCTATATTAGTAATAAAATATAAAAATGTTAATAAACGTAATCAACATAAAACATATATGTATGTCTTTTAAAAAAGCTTTAACATCATATAAAAAATCATATGACTAAATAAGAAATACAAATAAAAATAAAAATGAATAAACTAATCTATATCCATAATTGTATTGTATCAAATTGTATGATATGTAATATCCATGAATGTATTATATCAAAATATATGTATATATATATATATATGTTACCCTTATTCTGTTTAGGCCATTGAGTATTATATGTATGCATACGGTATGAAATGATCTATACTGCTTCTATTTATCACTCCTTTTGATTTACATGAAAACTTATACATTTCCCAGTCTAATATATTATGATATAAATTTGAATAACAAATATATTCTACCACTCTAAATACTGATTTAATTATGAGGAACATAAGCTTGTTTGTCATTAGGGTATATTAAACTACATTATGACTTACCCTTAATGTGATTCTTTCTAATTTGTTATTCAAATTTATATCATAGATCATTTCATACCGTATGCATACATATAATACTCAATCGCCTAAACAGAATAAGGGTAACATATATATATATATATATATACATATATTTTGATATAATACATTCATGGATATTACATATCATACAATTTGATACAATACAATTATGGATATAGATTCGTTTATTCATTTTTATTTTTATTTGTATTTTTTATTTAGTCATATGATTTTTTATATGATGTTAAAGCTTTTTTAAAAGACATACATATATGTTTTATGTTGATTATGTTTATTAACATTTTTATATTTTATTACTAATATAGATAATATGATTAATGTAACACATTTAATAATGGTTTAATTGAATAATTAGGTGGACCTGTGTATTTAAGTGATGGAGCAATTAGATTATTCATTCTGATGAAGTTCGTCTTGGCGGACGAAACTCGGGTAAACTGCTGTACTACTGAACTGCTGATTGTGTTTTTTTCGTGTCTGTTTTAAAGAATAAATATCCATCATAGCTGTGGAACTTTGAAAATTTCCTTCAGCGTGGATTCATTGGTGAACGAGATTACAGTGGAATTATTGGTGAACGAGAGTACTGTGAATCAGCTGTGGCAAACCCCGACCGCGGGAACATCCTGGTCGTCTTTTACTAGTTTGTTGTTTACCTTGGTTCAGTGTTTTAATGGAAGACGAGGTGGTTCCGGTGGACACCGGTGTATTGCTCCAGCAGATCAGTGCACAATTGAGAGAGCATTCGGCTCTCATTCAAAAACTATTAAGTAAAGACAGCCACGATAACTCTGAAACAGTGGATGATTCTCTTGGACTGCCTCTTACACAGGTTACACCAAAATCCCCGATAGCAAAAACGCAAGGTAAGCGTATTAATGGGGAAACTACTCATGTCACAAATATTCTAAATCACAAAACTTGGCGAGAAAATCACTTTTTATTTAACACAACAAATAATACATCCAAATCTCAACCAGTGAAACAAAGTAATGCAATGCACGAAATGTTAAAAACTTTTGAAGTGAAGTTATTTAAATATAAGCGGGTGCAACTAGAGAACAGCTATTTAAACAAAAATATAGAACTGCATATGGTTCCCAAAGGATTACGCCTTTGGAGATACCCAAACGGCTGTGAAAATAACGAATGCATGCTTGATGAATTACACGAACTGTTTAATAACACCGGAATACAAATGATGGAAATAATGATTAAATACAACAATATGAGAATGGACAGTATGCTTAATGAACTGGACATTCTCAATCAGAACATCAGTCAAGACCTTTCTTTTGATAGTTATTACACGAACTATACTAATATCATCCAAGATGTTGATTCCAGTTGCGACATTTTATACAACAAAAAATACAATAAAATCACAAGGGACATCAAAAGATATGAATTGGGTGAAATTTATCCCAAATCGAAACGTAACCATCGTGACCATGGTAACGATAACAATGTGGAACGAACACGACAGAGACAGGAAGTATATGACATCACTTCCGATAATGAAGGTTCCCAACATAATGGCCCTAATGAACACAATGGTAACTACGCAGATGAAGGAGTTAGGCGTTCGGGAAGGCTCCTTAATTGAGGAACAAGGCATGTAGACGATGAATATAGGAATATGGGGGCCAGACCAAAAAGAGATTTTTTATCCGCGAACAATGCGAAAGCTGGGTGGAAGAGTCGCAAGTGAAGAATCCATCTTTGTATCGAACTTTAGATCATGTTCACACATCCATGGACACAATTGATATGATTGACCAACAAACTTCGGGATTATTTCAACGACATCAAGTACAAGGTTTGTCCGTAGATTGTGATGAACTTAGTGAACTTATTTCGGGTTACACACACGTACTTGATGTACTCAACCCAGATAAACAACAGGAATCAAATGTTAGTGATGTATTCAGTGGACATGATTTATTTCCTATCTATGATAATCATTATGAAACCAATTTTAATAATTTTGATAATCTTGTACCAACGGAATGTGACATTATGAATGAATATATCACATCAGGCCTGCATTTACAGGATGCCTATGTATGTGATAAACTCATAGAAACAGATAGTGTACATCACAATGAATACAATGTTAACATCAATCATATGCAAGTTAATTATAATATAAATGAACAGAATTATGTTGTATACGAGAATGAACAAGTGAATGATAATGATACTGAAGAAATACTTATTACAAGTTCTAATCAAGGTGAAATGAAACAAAGAATTGACAATACATATCAGGAAGATCAAATTTTATTAAATTTAACTACATATGACTACCCTGATCCAACATATATTCAAGTTAATGAAATGAATGACAAAATGGTAAATATAGTAGAGACAACAATAAGTAATGGCATGAACACCAACAACAGCTATGAATTTAATGAACCCTTGGAAAATAATGAAAACATTATTCCCATTAATTTTCATATTGATTTGAATGTGGACAATTATTTGGACAAGGTTAATCAATGTATTTTAACCAACAATTTTGAACCAATAGACAAAGAATTTTTAAGTAACCCCAATATAATAACAAATAATCATGGAGATTATAAAATTTTTAATTACTCTAAACATGAATTGAATAGTGAACACGCTAACCTTTTTTCACGAGGATTTAACTTTGTACCTTGCCGTAAAGGCAAATTAGTTAGTTCAATTACTGATTTAAAACTATTTAGTAGAAAGTTAAATTTAAAAATATTCTATAATGAAAATATCCATGATAGTAGGAGAAATATATGTCATGATTTGACTAAACCTAGTGTTTTTAACCCTTCTATGAATGATAAAATAGCAATATTCGAGAAACGGGTTGAAATGGACATTAGGGAATTCTTTAAACAGTACAAAAAACCTATACATAACAACATGACTGAAAATGAAGAAGAAATACTGAAATATATATTAAACCTTAAGGACATCAGGATAATGAGGCCGGATAAAGGTAGTGGCGTTGTTATAACTGATAAAGGGGATTACATTTCATATATGACTACCATGTTATTGAGCAATTCTTATTCGGAAATAAGTTTAAATGAAATTAATATTGCCCATAAAAGAATTGATAATTTATTGGAAGACATGTTAATGCAAGGTGAAATCATGGAAGATGAATATGAATATATGAAAAACGACTTCCCGGTTATTAGTGGAATATTTGGCATACCTAAGATTCATAAAGGTCTCAATGACTTACAATTTAGACCAATAGTGGATGGAAAGAGAAACACAACTTGTTTCATTAGTCAATATTTAGACCATCACTTTAAACAAAGTATGACCAAATTTCCATACATAACCAGGGATTCCTGGGACTTCCTTAATACGATGAATCAATTTAAGATGAATGATGGATATATATTAGTTACAGTAGATGTATGCAATCTTTTTACATCGATTCCACACGATATAGGATTGATCTGGCTAGAAGAACAACTCTTTGAATCTAAAGTATTCGATCAAACAAAAATCAATACATTGATTGGCCTTATGGACATTGTTCTAAATAATAATTTTTTATATTATGAAGGAAATTATTATAAACAAATTGATGGAGTTGCCATGGGGGCAGCATGTGCCCCCATGTACGCAAATTTAATAATGACATATTGGGAATATAATTATGTTTTCAAAAGTTCATTTCAACAACATATTAAAATATACTCTAGATTTTTGGATGATATTTTTATAGTATGGGACAATGATGAAATGGCATTAAATACCTTTCTTGAGTATATAAATCATAATGCTCGATTTTTGAAATTTACACATCATATTGGTTATGAAAACATTTCATATTTGGATGTGCAGTTAACCTATGATAGGAATAGTGGACAACTTAAATCAAATATTCATAGAAAATCGACCTTCTCAAACTCTTACCTCCACTATGACAGTTGGCACCCTGACCACCAGAAAAAGGGAGTGGTTAAGGGTCAGATGGTCAGGGCGGCCAGAATGATTAGTGAAGAGGGGGATTTCATTCAAGAATTAGAATTTATGGAAAATATGTTCCTTAATAGGGGTTATCCTAAAGTCTTATGTGAAACAATCAAACAGGAAGTTAAAAATAAGAGAAATGCAGGAATATATCAGGCTATATTGTGCCATGGTTACAACAATGGAATAAGTAATATGAATAATGAAAATAAAAATCAGATACCCCTTTATATTTCTGTATATGATGATTCCTTTCAAATCATTAAGAATATCATTACAAGAAACTGGGGATTATTTATAAATGATAATATCATGGCACAAACATTTCAAGGGCCGTTTAAGTATGTATATAAAAAAGACACATCTTTCAAAGAATATTTTGAGAATAATATGGAATCACAGAGACACAAAACCAACAGACCCATAGGCAATTTCAAATGTGGTAGATGTACAACATGTAATTACATCAATGGCACAAAAGAAAAACTGATGGTTAACTCATATAATATAAAAATCAAAGGGCATTTTGACTGTCACACTCCGAATGTTATATATGTTGCACTATGTCAACATTGCAAAGCATTTTATATAGGGAAGACTGGTAGAAAATTTAGGAGTAGAATTAAAGAACACCTACTAGATATCCAGCATATGAAAGCCACGAATGCCCTAGTTAGACATATTCAATTATATACAAACCATAAGTTTAAATTTTGTGTCATTGAACATATACCATATGATGCGCAGGGGAGATATACAAAATATGATTTGGATGTGCAGGAATTAAGATGGCAGATTCTATTGAATGCCCATAATTGGCCTGGGTTGAATGAATATTGTACCATCAAACCCATTCTTAGAAAGAATCACATTAAGGGTAAGTCATAATGTAGTTTAATATACCCTAATGACAAACAAGCTTATGTTCCTCATAATTAAATCAGTATTTAGAGTGGTAGAATATATTTGTTATTCAAATTTATATCATAATATATTAGACTGGGAAATGTATAAGTTTTCATGAAAATCAAAAGGAGTGATAAATAGAAGCAGTATAGATCAGTTCATACCGTATGCATACATATAATACTCAATGGCCTAAACAGAATAAGGGTAACATATATATATACATATATTTTGATATAATACATTCATGGATATTACATATCATACAATTTGATACAATACAATTATGGATATAGATTTGTTTATTCATTTTTATTTTTATTTGTATTTTTTATTTAGTCATATGATTTTTTATATGATGTTAAAGCTTTTTTAAAAGACATACATATATGTTTTATGTTGATTACGTTTATTAACATTTTTATATTTTATTACTAATATAGATAATATGATTAATGTAACACGTTTAATAATGGTTTAATTGAATAATTAGGTGGACCTGTGTATTTAAGTGATGGAGCAATTAGATTATTCATTCTGATGAAGTTCGTCTTGGCGGACGAAACCCGGGTAAACTGCTGTACTACTGAACTGCTGATTGTGTTTTTTTTCGTGTCTGTTTTAAAGAATAAATATCCATCATAGCTGTGGAACTTTGAAAATTTCCTTCAGTGTGGATTCATTGGTGAACGAGATTACAGTGGAATTATTGGTGAACGAGAGTACTGTGAATCAGCTGTGGCAAACCCCCACCGTGGGAACATCCTGGTCGTCTTTTACTAGTTTGTTGTTTACCTTGGTTCAGTCTGTTAATTGCTAACTCTTCCACTTTTCATCTTTATTCCATAATTTTCTGTTGTCTCATCAATTCTAAAGCCACTCTTCTGTCTTTTCTCCTGACTTCAGTTCTTCTCCTGTAGGAACTTTTCTGTACCAACATTAATGTACTTACATAAATCTTTAGTACTTAACATGGTTTTAAATTATTAGACAATGGAACATTTTAGCTTATGCATAATTACTGTAACCAAGTTATGTGTAACTTGTGTAATCTTTGCAATACTGTATTTTGGATCTTTTGCTTGTACGTTTGTGCCTTCTGTACCTCTACCATGCCTTGATAGTGCCCATGGACCAGGCCACCCACCCAGTCAACAAAGAATCAATCAATAAAATAAAATGTAATAGTAGCCATGGCTAAGAAAGTCAGAGTTCATGACAGAGATGCCAAGAGTTAAAGATATGCCAATACAGTGTCAATACCTTTATGTAATCCATGATCTACAAGACATTTGCATTTGAAGAATAAAACTATTTTATATCAAAAACAATGCTTCTGGGGATCAGAAAACATATCAGGCTACATTCTGGAGAACAACCAGTGTGACTCCTCTACACAAGGGAAGACCGTCTAAAGGCTTAGGTAATTAGAGGGCCATCAGTCTCACTAGTCATATATGTAAAGTCATGGAATGTATCATATCAGAACTCATTTACGCAACCTAACTGATCTGGCTTGCACTGAGTGTGGTTTTGTGAAAATCAGGTCTTGTTTCCTGAGCATAGTTAACTTGTTTGAAAAGGGCGCAATAGATGTGGACAGTAACCACTCTGTATAGACTGCTTGTCTTGATCTGGGTGAGGTTTTTGACACTACCATCCATGCTGGTATTACTGAAAAGTTAAACAAACTTTATGTAAACCCCTAAATTGTCAACATTGGATCACAAGCTGGCTATCTAACAGTTTCTAAGTTGTGAAAGCAACTTGTGCCCTTTCTGAATGTAAAATTGGGACTAGTGGGGTACCTTAGGGATCAATACTGTTTGCCATTTATTTTGCAGACATCCAAGTCAATATCCCTAAAGTTTGGTTCACAAAGTTTATTAAATACTGCAAGATGAGCATTTTAATCCACTCATCTACTGATATTAAATTACTCAGAAAGGGTTAGAATATGCACAGCTGGTGTACTGAAAATTGTCGCAAGCTAATAGTAAATGCAAAAATGTGCATCACAATAGCATTCAGGAAAAAAGTCTTTTGCCACTTTATATAAATAGTCCTCTTTTTCAAACAGCTGTGGTCATAAGAGACCTGTGCACTTATGTGGACAACTCTGCCTCATTCAATCATGTTCCATTCATAATCAGGAAATACTTCTTTCTGCCCTACTTAATTTTCAAGCAATATCTTCAAGATTTAAAGAAGTAATTTTAGCATTGACCAGACGCATCTTTCAATATAATGCCCTCTTTGGTATGTAGAAATCCAAACATATTGCTCAACTAGAAAGGCTCCAGTGACTTTTAACAATAAATAAATAAAGGTCCAAATCTTTAAAACAGAAAGACTTGCAGATCTATTTGTATTCATAGAAGCCTAGTGGCTGCTCTGAGGTGATTTGTGTTTCGCTTTGTGAACCATGAAAAAAAATCATATTTGACTTCCTGCTTCTTTGCAAACCCACTGTGTCTCTACAAACATCCATATTAGGGAATGGAATTTAAATCTAACAGATAAACAAGACTCACTGGACGGACAGGTTACCACTACAAATCAAGCAATGTACTACTTTGCCTGCCTTTAAGGCTAGTCTCGATGATTGGATGGGTAGACATAAATTTCAACCAAATTTACCATGCATGGCCTTGTTTGCTTTGAGAGGTAGCACTATTAAGTACTTGTAAAGGTTGGCAAGAACTTTTAAGTGAGTCTACAAAAATATTTATAGCCTAGCACTGTTCCTGTGTTCCTATGTTCATCCATAATATAACTTATGCAATGGGGATAAAATGCAAATATGCAAACAGGATAGGCTTGCACAGGGAATAATATCACAAATTATTTAAAAGAATATATGGCAGCTAAAAAAATTACCAACTACATCTAAACATTCTACTTCAACCAGTAACTTCAGATTATTGTAGCTTGGTATCCAGTGATTTTCTATAATCACTTAGCTAGTGCAAGTGACATATAGGCAGAATACAGATGTTCGAGATGCATGACTGCAGAAACAAGCTGCATTTCCCTGGTTGTCCATGTAAAATTTGTGTAATGATTCCTGGTATGTTAAATGTCCATTCAGTCCACAGTTCTAGCAACATTTTCCTGCAGCTTTGAAGTTTCAAGTCTAAGCAGATTTTTGTTTCTTCTTAAAATAAATTTGCTTAGATCTCAGAGTTCCAGTACAAACAAGGTAATGCAGCTTTTAACAGGAAGAAATGTTTCTGTCTGAAAACAGTTCTATTCAAGTATTCTTGGACTGAGCTTGAAATTGGTCACTGTATCCATCAGTGCACTACCTCAGAAAACATAAATAAATTCATATACACAGCTACAGTTTTAAAATGTTACACACTGCAAACATATTGTCCACATTTTATACATCTTTGCTTCCTCTTTACTGAAAAGAATAGTGTAGGCTTTGTACAAATCTTTACAATGACAACTGAAAACCTTTCTAGTTTAATTGTATTGCATATGTGTAGTATAATTTAAGGAAATTTGAGCATTTTATTCTAGGTAACAGCAGGCAGTTAACTTAAAAATTACTGCCTGCAGACTATAACCACATCGTAATATAGAAACATGCAATCAGACCATGCAAATATGCTGTAAAGGAATATGCAGAATTTCATTTACAGCATTGTATCTGCATTTGAAGCTGCATGTAGGAGGTCATAGTAGAACACAGTAGCACAGGTAATTCAAATTACTTTTCATACCTTTAACCACCCATCTGTGATTTTCAAGATATGATGATATCAGATCATTGTGATGACTGCTAAGATCAGTCATAGCCTGTGTGTGCCTGTTTAAAGCTAAAGAGAGGTTTATGCGTAATGCACAGAGAAGTAGTGAAGTTATTAGCCATTACAAGATGGCTAAAAACCTAACAAGACCTGAAAATACATTCAACATTACTAAAGAAATTAAATACAGCATTTGTTCTAGGACAGCAACTGTTGCAGATCTTAAATAAATCTACCATGGAAATGAATGAACCAAATGTTGTTTTTGTTACCAAGGAAATAACTTACTTCATGTCAAGTTTTAGCACTGTTGATGCTCAGTGATCACAGGTTTATAAGTGTTAAATTACTGTTAGATAACTCTGCCAAACTGAAATATAAACTAATGTACAGAAGATTAATAGCAGACCATCTGGAAGCAAAACAGTCATTATGCAAAGCTAGGTGGAGTGATGCAGTCAACAGAAAATAAAACTACACAAGAAATGGTACAAGTTTTGAAATAGAAATTATTTGAAAGCAAAAAAAGAAAAAATCCAGAAAATGTTTAATATCCAGATACAGATATATAGGGTAAGGGGGTATATTTCCATAACAACATATTAATTAATGTAATAGATAAAACAAATGAGAAATGGAAACAAGATTGATTTATAACTTTGAAAACTGGATTAAACTAACTGGACAGATAAATTAAACATCGCATGAGGCATGATTAGGAAATATTTGAGGACAATTCATACCACTATATTGAGCATAATAGGATACCATTTTATATTTACATAACATGGTAGGAGTACAGGTATACAAATGGCTAAATTGTGTGTAGATTCTAAAATGTATTCCAAAACTCAACAGATTATAGATGCATTTACAAAATATTATGCAAAACACTTTGGTTGAAACAAAGGGAGTGATAAATTATACTAATTAGCATCCAGATTACTTCAGATACTGAAATTAAATTAGAATATATTGAAAAGAAACTATACAAAATGGGTACAAACAAAGCATAGTGCAGAGATGGTATTAGCAATAATGACATGATAATGCTTCAGCACGAACTTGCAGAACCATTATATTTGTTTTCACTAGGCCATTTAAATATGGGAAGTTTCTTCAAGATTGGAGACATGCACTTGTTAAATCCAACTTTAAGGGTAAGGGGAAAAGTACAAACCCAAAGTCATATAGAACCAAGTTTACTTTCTTTCTGTGGAAAAATAATGCAGAAGGTTATTTTGGATAATTTGTTTCAAAATTGGAAAATCTGAGACTTGAAACCATACATCAGCATGCATATGTTGACCATAGACCTATAGCAACTGTAACATGATTTTCTATAATAATATAATAGCAGCTATAAATGAAACATTGTGCTTTGATGCAATTTATGCAGCTGTACCTTCAGCATTAGATAGGGACATACACAAAACACTGATCAATAAATTTGAACAACCAAGTATTGACACAATCTTGATAAGATGGATAGCTGCATGGCTTGCAAATAGGATTTGGCAAGTAGCATACAGCAATTAGACAGGTGAAATTCTAGCTTATATTCAAGGTGTCTCACAGGGCTCTGTCCTATACACACACACACACACACACACACACACACACACACACACACACACACACACACACACACACACACACACATTGTGTCCTTTAGATCTTTTTCATCTGTGGTTTTCTAAAGTCTGTATGCAGATGACTTGAAAATGTGAAAACTGATTACATCTGTTACAAATATGGCATACCTGCAAAATAATTCTAAATTGGCCTTCAGGAAAAGGAGAATAATATACTGATAAATACATAATAAATTAAGCATATGAAATATGGGAGACATAGATTGAAGTGTGAATATCTCATACAGTACCCAGTGATTGAAATGTTAGATTCACTTAAGTAACTGGGTATATTGGTAGATCCAGCTCTGACATTTTTTAATCATATCAACCAAGTGATTAATAATAAAGTATAGGAGATCAGACATGATGAAGTCATTGTTTGTAAGCTACATTATACGCACACTAGAGCATGGGATAATAATAAAGAAACATTATAAGAAAACACACATTAGTAAATTGGAAAGAGTACTGCAGAATTATATCAAGGGCATCCAAGCATATGACAATTTAAATCATCATGGAAGATTAAAATATCTGAACTTGTGCAGTACCTCATATGGATATTAAATAGGGAAACCATATTCAGGTATATAGGAAGTTTAGAGACAACTGCCTCTGGAAATGTTTAGGATTATCAAAGAGTAACAGTGAATAATCAGTTAACCTATTTATGAGATTATAAAGGAATGAGAAATGATCTTCCTGGTTCTGTGAGAGAATAGCTGATGCATGGAACAGACTACCAAGTTATATTAAAGCAAACACTAGTTTAGATATTTAAAGAATAACTTCGACACATTATATGAATAACTGTTTTGGTATATTAACAGGCTAGAGAGCATTATTGCTCATTCCTAAATTATTTGTATATATGTATGTATGCATTGTTTAAGTATTTATTTATTTATTTCTTTATTTATTTATTTATTTGACATTTGTTAACCAGGTTAGTCCAACTGGGACAAAGCCCTTTTTCAGTGGAGACCTGAGGAGAAAAGCTCCACAATAAACATTCAATAATTAGACATAAAGTAAATCAAAAATTTACAGAGACATAAACAATAAAATTTAACATTACTGGTACTGTGAATAAATATTGTAGCATAAAAAATGCAGACAGACCTTAAGTCTTAGAAAAACTGAAAATGAGTGCAATTAAAATTGGCTAAGAAAAGTATAATAAATGAAGAAGAATGGAAAAATTTATAAGTTACAAAAAAGAAACAGAAGCAGAGAGGAGAGAAGAAAAGAGTGATATAATTGTCATAAAGAGAAATAAGGAGAAAGGCATGGTTTCACCGATGTAGAAGTAAAAATAGGAGTAGTTTAATTAGAGAGAAAATTTAGTCAGGAGAAAGATAGCACAGCCATAGTTTATTTTCCTTAAAGTGAAATTTTACTGACTTTCTAAATAGGGATTTGGATTTGATGCAGCAGATGTCAAGAGTTAGTTTATTCCAGTTCTGCTATAGAGATTTATTTGTATGTTAGACTTAGGTAATTTATTTATTCATGTGATCACAATCATACATTTGAGATATATAAAGTACTGTGTGTGTGTGTGTGTGTGTGTGTGTGTGTGTGTGTGTGTGTGTGTGTGTGTGTGTGTGTGTGTTTAGTAGTAGTAGAATATCTGAATAAATTACTATAGGTAGATCTTGTTTTCTTGTATTTTTTATAACTACATACCAGACCTGTACAACGAGGCTACAGTTGCTGAGTACTGAGGCTGCGTGTGGATAAAAGTAAGATAGACTGGCATTGCTATTTGTTCAACATAAGCTCTTCCAGCTTTACAGGACTAGTAAGTGTCATGTCAGGCAAGTTAGACTACTTTACTCTGGCTGCTGCTTTTATGAAACAATGAAATGCATTAGTGTAGCCTGTTTTATCAAAGACACTTGAGGTATGCACAGTTAGCAAAGTGGCTATGAATGATGGTTATGTTGACTATCTTTGGATGACATTGACTGACCCTGATTTCATTTGCTCAAGTTAAGCAGTCATTTTGCCTTTGAAGGATTATTGTGTATTGTTGTGTGGAAAACTTTATACTTTACAAAATTGAAACACTTTATTCTGACTAATGTTTGCATGAAACAAATATGGACTGCATTATAGTGTCATTATATTAATATCACCCTTATACATCTCAGGTATGCATACTCAAAGTGGCTGTAATAGATGGATACAATGGCTGTCTAAGGATGACAGCAACTGACCCCTTGTCATTTGTTCAAATTAAACAGTCATTTGTTTAAGACTTGCTTGAGTAATGTATATTTGTATGACCTAATTTGAATTCTTTACTTGGACTGCAATTGTATAAAGCAACTTAAAATACATCAGTGTGGTCATTATTTTTTTTTTTATCAGCAGACATCTGAGGTAAACACAGTTATAAATTAACTATACTTTCGAGGTACAAGGGCTGACTGTAGATGAAAATGTCTGATCTTGCTGTCATGATCAAATTATACAGTCATTAATCTGGCTTTGCAGAACTAGTGTGAGTTTTATGCAAGCTGAAATACTGTGCTTTGTCCATATTATAAATAAAAATTAGGCAACTGAGGAGTACATAGTTAACAATGTTGCTACAGTCAATGTGTACAAGGGTTAGAATATGTGTGTGGGGGAAGGGTTGCAGTACATCTAAAAGTAACAAGCTGGGCATGCATTTTTTTCACTTTTCATCACAGTTAAATGTAACAGTTGTACACAATAAGTGGCTATCTTTGCTGGTCTCTTCTAGATGTGTGTAATAACATGATTATAGCCAGTCTTGACTACTGTGGAGCTGTGTATACTGTTACCACCTCATAGTGAGTGGTTCTTTGGTTTAATTACTGGCTACAGTTTATGCTGTGAGCAGTATACATGTCATCCATGTCTCTGTGATGACTTTAATCATATATTCTGACTTTATCCAACAGTGTATGGGAATTCTCATTCCTCAAGTTTGTGTGTATGCCTAGGTATGTGTGTCTGTGTGTGTGTTTGTGTGTGTGTGTGTGTGTGTGTTCACTTGTCAAGGATAATGACAGTATGTGTGCTTGCACATGTAAAAATAAAAGAAATAAAATGATTACCAGTTTTACTTGTGGAAGTGCATATTATTGAAAATGCATATATAACTCTTATGGATAGCAATAAAAAGGAACACTTAATAAGTAATTATCTTTAACAAATAAGGCATAAAATGTATCACAGAATGTCCAGACCCCCAAGCTTCTTGGTTCTGTGAGGACAATAGACCTTGTCTGTATTAGGGAAGTTTGACACTGGTTAGGAGGACCTTGTCCTCACCCTCTGCCCTTGGCTCCACTCAGAATAAAATTATCCCTGCTCTGAAGAACACACAGAAAATCACTATAGTGTGTATGAAGCTGGGGACATTGTGGTCAATACTTCTTTAGCTTTCTTCAAAATCAAACCTCAGATGTGTATACATAATGTTAGTATACTTTATTAAGGGGCAGCATACTATATAGAAGCTGTACATTAAAACGCATTACTGTGATCATGGTTTTTCTTAGCTATCTCTTACTCAGAAATCAGATATGTATACTAATGACAAATATTTGTAAGTAAGGGTAAAGAAGCATGCTATTTATATACATCTAACAGCAACAAGTTGATTATATTAGATATTACTATTATTAGGAGGGGTAGAGATACAGGCAGTATTCACAGAAATGATGTGTGCATCCTTACAAGAAGTCTTCTCATATTACTGGGAACTACTCTTTAATCTGCTTTGACCATTTAGATTTGAATAATTGCTTCAACTTTAAAAGAAAAAATCTAGACTGAATGTCTTTCTTAATTCATCATATTTGCTTAAGCCATGCAGGTATTGTGTACTGAAAGTACAGAGTAAAAAGCTGAAGACTAAGAAACAAGAAGACGTTTGTTTAGATGGTATAAAAAGGACAGGATGGAGGAAAACAGGGAGGTACTGAGTGTACAGGGGATGTTATGGGCTCCATTTAACATAAAGCTGTCCCTGGTGATGATAATCCGACATCCGAGGAATACATAGTCAATAAAGTGGCTAAAATGAGTAGTTCCTGGGGTAGCCTGTAGATTAAAATGACTGACACCCATCTCCTGCATCATACAAGGAAAAGAAATATGTAACCCAACTTAATGTAGCCTTACTCCATTCCAGTTAGCCCCCCCCCACCCATTCACTTGCATCCTGCAACCTTCTTTGATTAAAAACCACAAGATAGTACTGTGCTGTGTAACTCTCAGCTCTCCAGCTTAACACAATTATTGAAAATCTCTATATTTAGTTTAAGTTTGATGAAGGGTAGAGGCAGTGACTAAACAGAAAATTCTGCCGACTTTCCTGGTAACAAGAAATATACAAAAAAACACTTGGGAAATACCAAGGAAAACCGAATGAAAAAACAAAAACACAGCAAGAATATCTTTGGTTTGCCTCCATGGTCATCAAATGCTGTAAAGTAGTGTAAAAGCTTTAAAAGCAAGACTTTAATAAAATAATTAAAACAGGCAATGTACAAGCAAAATCATCCTCAAAAGGGAGATGTAAACATCCAATAAGCACTTTCGGCTCTTGGCCTTCATCAGATCCTAATTTCCTTGAGCTCGCCTCCAAAATAAAACTTTTAAGGCAACCAATAAGGTGCATCTTGCTAAGTTACATCTTCAAACCAGTTGCTAAGGAATGTACTAAACATTTACTAGGTAGGCACTTGCCTTTTAGATCATACCAACTGAGATCCTTCAAGGATCTGATAAAGGTCAAAAGCCGAAAGTGCTTATCGGATGTTTACAGCTCAGCTTTGTGGATGAGTTTGCTTGTAAGTTGTCAATTTTAATTATTTTATTAAAGTCATGCTTTAAAGCATTTACACTACTTTATACCATTTGACAGACCTTGGAGGCAAACCGAAGATATTCTTGCTGTGCTAAGAAGAAATACCATTTTTTTTTTAATTTTCAATATTACTGATTTAAAATATATATATATATATATTTCTGCTACTGAATGGTGTCTATGCTTTGCAAATGATTAAAAATGTATTACTACTCTACAGAACGACTCAACATCTCTAAATAGTTTGTTGTGCATTTGAACAATGCCAATTTTCCCTTTGCACACATTGCTGACATACTGTGGAAACTATTAATGCCTGCCAAGATGTAATAATAGTTTGTATCCACATAAATACATTGCAATTTTGATGATTTAAAGGACAGCTAACCGAAACCTCATCATGTTAGGCTGAAAAAATCGTATACAAGTAGTTTGTTCTCACAGTTTATATTACAGGGGTATTTTTTTTATTTTTTCATACACATAGAAATATTTTGACCTGTATCTGGAAAATGTCAAAACACATAACCTGGCTGAAAACTGAGAAAAAGTTTGTCTGGTATAATAAATGCAATATTCAAATTACAGTTGTTTCTAAACTTTCATATCAGAAGTTTTGCTCTAGACAGTGCTGTTATGAGGAAATCTCATGAATGCAAATTGAATAAATTTTCCAGGGTGGTTGGTTAATGCAGTTAGATGGGTCTACTTTAATTAACTGAAAGCTGATTCCAGTGAATGCAAATCCATCAACACATATACATCGAACTGCAAAATAAGCGAACTCACAAAACCGCGAAACTCAAAATACCGATTTGTCATACTTGGCCAACCCCACCGCCCGAAACGCACTATCCACCCAAACAAAATAAATAAACCACAAACATACACCAACCAAAACCCCTACTTCTAATGCTACACTAAACCCCACATGCACCACTATCTATGCACTCTCCTTAACCCCTCCCTAACCCTAAGGTCTGTAACTACTGCACACCTACCCTACTGAGCTATACCTAAACAAAATAAATAAACCACACACATACAGTAACCAAACCCCTACCTCAAACCCTACACTAAATGTTAAATACATTACCCATATTACATTAGCTATCTATGCACTTACCTTAACCCGCACCCTAATCCTAACCCTAATGTCCGTAACTATCGCACACTTACCTTACGGATCTGTAGCTCAGACGGACCAACCAAAACACTTCCACATTTCGAATTTCACGGTAATTTCCTGATTTTGTGAGTTTGCTTATTTCGCGGTTCGATGTATATGTGTCAATGGATTTTCATTTGCTGGAATCAGCTTTTGGTTAATTAAAGTAGACCCCAGTTAGAACAATCATAGTAACTCATTTTAGGAAAATCATTTTCATTATCAGCATTATTGATTGTTTGCTAAATCAGGAGTGTTTTCTGGCAACACCAGTAGTTTTAATTGACTTTTTTTTGATAGTTGGCCATCCTCTTTATTTGGAAAAGTAAATTCATTGTATAAGCAAATTTTAATATTGATGTTTCTCATCAACATTCTGTACTAAATATGTAACCACCAGACGTGAATGACTATTTGGTACATTCTCTCAACGCATTCTTTTTTGCATTGTTATGTTACTTTATGCTACCTACAGTGTTTATATTACTCTGTTCATTCTTCATACATTCCAAGAAAGTAAGCATCTTTCTTTAATGTGACTATATTGATTAATGTTGGTTTTTGAGAGTAATTCCTGCTAGCATCACAAACTTGGTTATCAAAAATTTAGTAATATATGCATTTCTGGTTAGTCACTTGCAGTGGGTACTTCCGAAAACATTCCTCCTTGCGTCCTCTATATTCCTTAAACTCCATTCAAATGTCTATTAAAATATAGTAAAACATTTTACTTTATTAATTTTATAGGATTTTATATGCTGTGCTTCCTGACCCGGTCAGCAGCCTGCCTTTACAGCCTGGCAGACCCCCTCAAACTGTCCCAGTAACAGAGCCTCCTGCCTGAAAAGGACACTACCCTGAGAACAGTACCCTTGTACACAAAGTCTCTGAAGTCTGACCGGTAAATTAATGAGGCAGATCCCCTCAACCTGTCCCAGTAACAGAACCTCCTGCCTGAAAAGGATGCTACCCTGAGAACAGTACCCTTGTACACAAAGTCTCTGAAGTCCGACCAGCAAATTAATGAGGCAGACCCCCTCAAACTGTCCCAGTAACAGAGCCTCCTGCCTGAAAAAGACACTACCCTGAGAACAGTACCCTTGTACACAAAGTCTCTGAAGTCCGACCAGCAAATTAATGAGGTTTATACCTTATGCTGTACTATTGAAAGCTACTATGAAGTGTATAATGCTGACTTGGGTTTAAAGCACCTTTTAGGCTATCCCCCACAGTTAATTGGCTCACTCCATGCTGTATAAATGAACTAATTTGCCCCAGTATCTTATTACCTAACTAGCATAATTACCCTGAATACTGGGCTTTTACTCTATTTCCCCTCATATTTAGCCCCAAAATTATACCCTACAGATCAGAATATCCTGCAAGAGTATAAACTACAGCTATAACATAGTGCATAATTTGTAGCAAAAATAAAACTGATTTAAACTTACAGCCAGAAGTTAGATTTACATAGTTCAACATATTTCCCTGTATCCATACATGCCAAAGCCTAGGAAATACCCGGAGTCAGTGTTATCTCCATAACTCCTCCCAACCTAAGTACACAAGGTTTCTAATACAGCTCCAGAAACTGCCATTTTTAAATATCCTGTGCTTCCTGACCCGGTGCGCAGCCTGCCTTTACAGCCTGGTATGTTATTTTTCTCCAAAATGTGCTTAAACATGTAAAACTTCTGAATTTCAGCTAATTCAACTGCAAACAGTGTGCATTGTACGCGGAGCTTTTTTAGTGCATTTCTGGCATATTAGGTAGTAATTTCGTACAAACTAGGGCACTGTAACAAGGCTCCATGTGTTTTAACTGCAAGTGTTACAGAGGTTCTCTTTGTATAAATCTACTGTACTGACGTCTGCTGTGTTAGTTAATTTAGTTAGCCTATACCCAAACTGCTTACTGATGGCATAAACATAGCCTGATTTAGCTAATTGCTCATGGAGAAAGTGTTTCTACATGTGAAATGAAGCAGTCATCTGTTGTCCTGTACTTTTTTTTACACAACACAGGATTGGATAATGAAATAGCCTTGAGCACAGCATTGTATAATCAGTTACTGCTTTATAGTGTGCCCTTAATTATATTTATGCAGGTAGTGCTTCTGTTTATGCTAAAAACCACTGTCGAATTGCTTATTTTCGCTGTTTGTACAGTACAGTATTAGATAAATAAATGTCTTTGAGCGCAGGTGAGCACAATCACATACTACATTATAATGTGCTCGTACTTGTGTCTGCAGGTAGTGCCTCTGTTTAAGGTAAAAGCACTGTAGAATTGCTTATTTTCGCTGTTTGTACAGTACAGTATTAGATAAAGAAACGGCTTTGAGCGCAGGTGAGCACAATCACATAGTGCATTATAGTGTGCTCGTACCTATGTCTGCAGGTAGTGCCTCTGTTTAAGGTAAAACAAAGTACAGTTTTGTACCTACCATAAATGTAGATGTTCGAGGATCTCCATTGCTGCAGTCCTGACATAAGGGTATTCCGCTGCCCACCATCGGCCCGAATACCAAAGGGCTAGAACCGGCGTCGGTCATCGGCGCTCTAGACTGACATCAGTACGTGTCAGTACAAATGCGCATGACCGACGCCATAACCTCAGTCTTTCTTGCCTCAGACGTCAGAATGCAAAAAAAAAAAACACCCAAACCTCAACCTAAAAAGAAAAAAGGGGGAAGGAGGGAGGGAAAATTGGACTGCAGCAATGGAGATCCTCGAACATCTACATTTATGGTAGGTACAAAACTGTACTATGTTCTTCGTCTCCCATTGCTGCAGTCCTGACATAAGGGTAGAATCCCAGAGCAACGGAGAAAAGGGAGGCTGGTCAACTAAATAGCAGTAGGAGCTGCTGACATGCCCTATAAGATTGCAGTGGCAAACCCAGCCCTAGACCTAGAATAAAGAGGTAAATGATAATGCTTTGTAAAGGTATGTACAGAACTCCAAGTAGCTGCTTCTAGAATGTCTTTAGTAGCTACCCCTCTCAAAAAAGCAGTAGAAGTGGCCGTAGCCCTAGTAGAATGAGACCTGATCCCAGCTGGAACATCCTTACCATGATGAGAGTAACAAAAAGCAATACAATGGCTAATCCACTTGGAAATAGTTTGTTTCGAGACAGCTTTCCCTCGTGAAGTCAAAGCAAAAGAAACAAATAATTGTTGAGAACTCCTGAACTCATTGGTTCTGCTCAAATAATACCTCAACTGCCTATGTACATCCAAAGAATGCAAAACTTTTTCCCCGTCATTTTTGGGGGTTAGCATAAAAAGTAGGCAAATGTATAGACTGGTTCAATGCCACATTAGAAATCACTTTAGGCAGAAAAGTAGGATTAGCACGTAAGGAAACCCTGTCATTGTGAAAAATCAGAAAAGGTTCCACTGCCATGAGGGCCTGTAATTCAGACACCCTTCTAGCAGAAGTAATAGCCAACAAAAAAGCAGTCTTCCAAGACAAGAACTGCAAGTCAGCTGTAGCTGCAGGTTCAAAAGGAGGCAGAGTCAGCTTTTCCAAAACAAAATTAAGATCCCAGGTAGGAGTAGGAGCTCTCCATGGGGTCTGATATTCTTTGCCCCTCTAAGAAACTGTTTAACCAATGGATGTGAAAATAAAGGAGGGTCACAATCATAGTGAGCAGAAATAGCTGCAGCATGCACTTTTACAGAAGAGAAGGACAAACCCTTGTCCAATAAAACAGTCAAATATTGCAATGTACAACTCAAATTAGGCAATTCGACATCAAAGCCTTTAGCTGAACTCCAAAGAAAAAATCTCTTCCATTTACCAGCATAAACTTTTCGAGTACTAGGACGCCTGGCTTCCAAAATAACATCCAAAACTTGTTGAGGGAGCTGAAGGTCCTCCTTCTCTAAAACAGAATGCGCCAGGCTGTCAGGCGCAGGGAGTGTACCCTGACATTGAGAAAATGATTGTTCTCCTGAGACAATAAACAAGGAATCTGTGGCAATGGCCAAGGTGGTACATGAATCAAGCTCCTCAACAGAGGGTACCAATGCTGACGAGGCCAATCCGGTGCTATAAGGATCATGCAAGGCTTGTCCCTCCTGACTTTCAACAGCACCTGTGGAAGAAGAGGCAAAGGAGGAAAAGCATACACGTGAAGGTTGCTCCAACTGAAGGATAGTGCATCTATTTTCCAGGCTTTCGGATGAAATAGCCTTGTGCAAAACAGTGGCAGTTGGAAATTCAGAGGAGAAGCAAACAGATCTATGTCCGGAGTTCCCCAAGCCATTGTCAACTGAAGAAATACCTGAGGGTCCAATTTCCATTCGTGAGGATCCACAATCTGTCTGCTCAGAACATCTGCTAAAGAATTTTGTGCTCCTGGCAGAAACTGTGCTCGAAGAGTGATGTGCAGATTCAAAGCAGTTTCCCACAACAGCATTGCTTGTCCGCAAAGAAGGTAAGAATGAGTTCCCCCTTGCTTGTTGATGTACCACATGACCGTCGTGTTGTCTGTTCGAATCAACACCAGTCCTGGTTGAAGTAGGCTTTTGAATCCCTCCAAGGCAAATTGAACTGCCAGCATCACTTTCATGTTGATATGCAAGTGAAGTAGCTCTGGGGCCCAAAGGTCTTGAATCCATTTTCCTCTGAAATGAGCTCCCCAGGCTGACTCCGAGGCGTCTGTCGTTAATATCTGACTTGCCTCTGGTTGGGTCACAGAGAGCCCCTTGTTTAGGTGACATTCCTGAGCCCACCACAGAAATTCTCTCTGAATGCAAGGTAGGATCCGAATGACAGTGTCCAAATCGTGGCAGTGTTGAGTCCAAACGTTCTTGAGATACCATTGTAGCTTCCTCATATGCAGTTTGGCATTGGGAAGTACTAGAATGCAAGATGCCATGAACCCCAAGGCTTGAAGGACTGTCCTTGCAGTCAGCCTGGACATTACTGATAGCTGCTGGAAGTATAGGTGAAGATTCCTTTGTTTGTCCGGGGTAAGAAGTACCATCTGAGCAGCTGTATTCAGTTTCACACCCAGAAAACACATCTCTTGTGAGGGTACTAGACTGGACTTTATTTCGTTCACAGAATACCCTAGGCATCTGAAAACTGTCATTACATACTGCAGATGTTGAAGAAGTTCGTGCTTGCCTTGAGCCAGAATCAAACAGTCGTCCAGATAAGGATAAATTTGAATTCCTGCTAGCCTGAGAAAAGCTATTACTGGAGCCAGGACTTTCGTGAATACCCTGGGCACAGTAGACAAGCCAAAGGGCAATGCAGAGAACTGATAACGCAAATTCCCATTCCGAAACCTCAAGAATTTCCTGCAACTGGGCCTGATAGGAATGTGAAGATAGGCCTCTTTGAGATCCAGAGTCACCATCCAGTGATCTTTGCCCAGCATAGGTAACAGCTGTTGCAGTGTTAACATCTTGAGTTTTGGAATTTCCAGAAAGGTATTTAGAATGGACAAGTCCAGAATTGGTCTCCAAGTATTTCCTTTCTTTGGCACTAAGAAAAGACGGGAATAAAACCCCGTGCCTCTTTCTGCAGAAGGTACTTCCTGTATTGCTTCCAACTGAAGCAGAGAAGAAATTTGAGTCTGCGCTTCCAGTTTTTGCTGACGAGGCACATCCGGCATACCTTTGAAAGGAGGGAATGTGTGAAAATAAAATTTGTAGCCTCGATTTATTATGTCCAATACCCATTTGTCTTGGGTAACCAAATGCCAATTCCTTTTGAAAAATCTCAGTTTTCCTCCCAGAGGGGCTGCCAGCAAGGCAGAGTCCGGCAGCTGAAGACACGGGTCATTGGGTCTGTTTCCGAAAGGACTGACCCCTGCCCTCCCCAGCAGAAGGGGTAGAAGAACTCAAAGACCTAGAAGTAACAGGGCCCTGAAAGGAAACCCTACCCCTACCTCGCCTCGACCTGCCCCTAGACTGATAATCCGAAGAGGGGAAAGACCAACCCTTAGCAGGCCAATTCCTACTGAACTTAGGGGGCTGAACCTGTAAAAAATCCTTAACTGTCTGCATAGACTTAGCTTACTCCTCCATCTTTTTCAAAACTGACTCTACTGGAGGACCAAAAAGAACATCAGATTGTAGAGGAGCATCCATAATTCGAGCCTTAACATGCTCTGACAAGGTCTGATCTTTAAGCCAAGCATGCCTACGAATGACTGAACTAGTAGCAGCCACCCTGGAAGAAGCCTGTAAAGCATCAAAACCACACTGCAAAGAATGCTTACCAACTTGGTCTGAAGCATGCACTAAATCCTGAAGCTCCTTACATTCAATACCTTCAGCTAAAGCATCTACTTTACATTTCAATTGGCCCAGCAAATAATTCTGATACCGAAGCATATGAAACTGACAATTTAAAGCTCTCATAGCCAAAGTAGAAGAGGTATACAGTTTTTTACCCCACCTATCCAGGGCCCTAGCATCCTTGTCCAGAGGAACTGGATTCTTAACCACAGAAGCCCTAACCCCTTTGGGGCCTTGAGTAATAGTTTCTGGATCAGCCCTAGGACTCTTATATAAGTACTTGTGAGCTTCCGGAACCCTGTAGTATCTGTCTGGTTTAACCGGGCAGGAGGCAGAGAATCTGGGTTAAGGGCAGCCTCAGAAAACACATCCTGAACAACATCCAGTACAGGGGGAATAGCCAAGGGCCTATGCTGAGGCAAAAACAAGAATTCTCTCAGTCTTTTACGGGAATCAGAATAATCCTGGCCCTCCCATTTGAAATGTTCCCTCATGGAATGCAAAGTCTCAGAGAAAGAAAAATCTTCTGGAGGGGACGCAGAGGGAGTAGAGTCCTCAGCCTCCGAATCAGAATAGGGAGGGAAATCCTGAAGTTCTTCTACAGAGGAATCTGACTCATTGGAAGACTGAACCAAACCCTCCAACTCTGGCTCTACCCTGGGCCTCTTCACAGGGGGGTGGGGGGCATAGAACCCCTAATTAAAGTAATCAAATCTTCAGCCATCTTTAACATGTGCTTCCTAGGAGCTGGACCCTGGGGACACGCACCAACAGGGGCAGACTTAGACTTAGAATGGGCTTTGCTATGAGAAGGAGGAGGCCTAACTACCCTATGAGGGAGGGAACCACTAACATCAGAGAAGCACCCTCAGCCTGGCCTAACACAGGAGAAGCCACTTCCTGCAGTAACAAAGGCTCCCCTTGAGACTCAGGTAAACTTTCAGAAGGAGCCGCTGAAGTAGCCAGTGGTACTACAGAACCGGCGTCCGGAGTGGCCGCCTCATCCTGTTTGGACCGCAAAGACTTTTCTTTGCGTTTCTTAGAAGAACCAGTCGTCGGAGAATCCGGCATGTTATAATTACAACGCTTACCAAACACTAGCCTAGCACAGTCTAACCGACGTTTAATAATGCTTGTTAAAAGTAGCACAAAAGCGACACCCAACAACGTCGTGCTCAGGCCCTAAACAAGGAATGCAGAGTGAATGGTAATCCCTATGAGGAATCTGTTTCCCACAAGAAATACAGTTATTAACTTTTTCTGACATCTGTCAATACTGAGGCAAGAAAAAGACAAAAATGTCCCCAAAGGGGTACTTAGCCCAACTTGGTCTCCGGTCTGAAACTCGAAAACCGACAATTCCAGGATGCCGAATGGCACTTGCAAATGCTGCTTCTGCTTAGGGACCATGCGGCAAGAAAGACTGAGGTTATGGCGTCGGTCATGCGCATTTGTACTGACATGTACTGATGTCAGTCTCGAGCGCCGATGACCGACGCCGGTTCTAGCCCTTTGGTATTCGGGCCGATGGTGGGCAGCGGAATACCCTTATGTCAGGACTGCAGCAATGGGAGACGAAGAACATCTGTAGAATTGCATATTTTACTGCTTGCAGACCCATACATGTAAATTAAGCAGATACTTTCCCTCGTAGCTATAAGGGGCTCCCGATTTTACCGTATACATTAGAAATCAAGTCAATGTATACATGCCTGCTTGTTAAAAATTAAAGTGAATGTAAATATGCCTGCTTGTTAGAAATTAAGTGAATGCGAATATGCCTGCTTGCTTGGTGTTTAGTTATGTAGGCTAATAAGGTTCTCACTTCTACCACTTTTTGTTCTAGGCAGACCCCCTCAAATTGTCCCAGTAACAGAGCCTCCTGCCTGAAAAGGACACTACTCTGAGAACAGTACCCTTGTACACAAATTCTCTGAATTCTGACCAGCAAATTAATAAGATTAATACATTATGCTGTACTATTGAAAATTACTATGAAGTGTATAATGCCGACCTGGGTCTAAAGCACCTTTTAGGCTATCCCCCACAGTTAATTGGCTCCCTCCATGCTCTATAAATGAACTCATTTGCCCCAGTATCTTATTACCTAACTAGCATAATTACCCTGAATACTGGGCTTTTACTCTACTTCCCCTCATATTTAGCCCTGAAAATTATACCCTGCAGCTCAGAAAATCCTGCAAAAGTATAAACTATAGCTATAACATAGTGCATAATTTGTAGCAAAAATAAAACTGATTTAAACTTACAGCCAGAAGTTAGATTAACATAGTTCAACATATTCCCTGTATCCATACATACCAAAGCCTGGGAAATACCTGGAGTCAGTGTTATCTCCTTAACTCCACCCTAACTCACTATGTACATGAGGTTTCTAATACAGCTCCAGAAACCGCCATTTTTAAATATCCTGTGCTTCCTGACATGGTCTGCAGCTTGCCTTTACAGCCTGTTATTTTTCTCCAAAATGTGCTTAAACATGTAATTCCTCTGAATTTCAGCTAATTCAACAACAAACAATGTGCACTGCACACGGACCTTTTTTTAGTGCATTTATGGCATATTAGATAGTAATTTTGTACATAGTAGGACACTGTAACAAAGCTCCATGTGTTTTAACCGCAAGTGTTACGGAGGTTTTCTTTGTATAAATCTAATGTAGTGACATCTGCTGTGATAGTTAATTAGTTAGCCTATATCCAAACTGCTTACTGATTGCATAAACATAGCCTGATTTAGCTACTTGCTCTTGTAAAAAGTGTTTCTACATGTGAAACAAACTAGTCATCTGTTGCCCTGTACTTTTTTTTACACAATACAGGATCGGATAATGAAACAGCCTTGAGCACAGCATTGTATAATCAGTTACTGCTTTATAGTGTGCATATAATTATATTTATGCAGGTAGTGCTTCTGTTTATGCTAAAAACCACTGTAGAATTGCTTATTTTCAACGTTTGCAGAGTACAGTATTAGATAAGGAAACGGCTTTGAGGGCAGGTTTGCACAATCACATAGTGCATTATAGTGTGCTTGTACCTGTGTCTGCAGGTAGTGCCTCTGCTTAAGGTAAAACAACTGTAGAATTGCATATTTTACTGCTTGCAGACCCATACATGCAAATTAAGCAGATATTGCCCCTTGTAGCTATACGGGGCACTTGATTTTACCGTATACATTAAAAATCAAGTCAATGTGTACATGTCTGCTTGTTTGAAATTAAAGTGGATGTAAATATGCCTGCTTGTTAGAAATTAAGTGAATGTGAATATGCCTGCTTGCTTGGTGTTTAGTTATGTGTGCTAATAAGGTTCTCACTCCTACCACTTTTTGTTTCTAGGCAGACTTCCTCAAACCGTCTCAGTAACACAGCCTCCGGTCTGAAAAGGAAGCTACCCTGAGAACAGTACCCTAGTCCACAAAGTCTCCGAAGTCCGACCAGCAATTAATGAGGTTAATACCTTATGAAGTACTATTGAAAATTACTATGAAGTGTATAATGCCGACCTGAGTCTAAAGCACCTTTTAGGCTATCCCCCACAGTTAATTGGCTCCCTCCATGCTGTATAAATAAACTAGTTTGCCCCAGTATCTTATTACCTTACTCTAGCATAATTACCATGAATACTGTACTTTTATTCTACTTCCCCTCATATTTAGCCCTGGAAATGATTCCCTGCAGCTCAGACTATCCTGGAAGAGTATAAACTACAGCTATAACATAGTGCACAATTTGTAGCAAAAATAAAACTGATTTAAACTTACAGCCAGAAGTTAGATTAACATAGTTCAACATATTTCCCTGTATCCATACATGCCAAAGCCTGGGAAATACCCGGAGTCAGTGTTATCTCCTTAACTCCTCCCAACCTAAGTACACAAGGTTTCTAATACAGCTCCAGAAACTGCCATTTTTAAATATCCTGTGCTTCCTTACCTAGTCGGCAACCTGTCTTTACAGCCTGGTATGTTATTTTTCTCCAAAATGTGCTTAAACATGTTAAACCTTTGAATATCAGCTAATTCAACTGCAAAAAGTGTGCATTGTACACAGACCTTTTTTTAGCGCATTTCTGGCATATTACATTTTTAATTTCGTACACACTAGGGTACTGTAACAAAGTTCAATGTGTTTTAACTTCAAGTGAAAATGGAGGTTTTCTTTGTATAAATCTACTGTAGTGACGTCTGCAGTTTTAGTTAATTTAGTTAGCCTATATCCGAACTGCTTACTGATTACATAAACATAGCCTGATTTAGTTACTTGCTCATTTACAAAGTGTTTCTACATGTGAAATGAAGCAGTCATCTGTTGTCCTGTACTTTTTTTTACACAATACAGGATCGGATAATGAAACAGCCTTGAGCACAACATTGTATAATCAGTTATTGCTTTATAGTGTGCCCTTAATTATATTTATGCAGGTAGTGCTTCTGTTTATGCTAAAACCACTGTAGAATTGCTTATTTTCGCTGTTTGCACAGTACAGTATTAAATAAAGAAACGGCTTTGAGCGCAGGTGAGCACAATCACATAGTGCATTATAGTGTGCTCGTACCTGTGTCTGCAGGTAGTGCCTCTGTTTAAGGTAAAACCACTGTAGAATTGCATATTTTACTGCTTGCAGACCCATACATATAAATTAAGCAGATACTGTCCCTCGTAGCTATAAGGGGCTCCTGATTTTACCGTATACGTTAGAAATCAAGTCAATGTGTACATGCTGCTTGTTTGAAATTAAAGTGAATGTAAATATGCCTGCTTGTTGGAAATTAAGTGAATGTGAATATGCCTGCTTTCTTGGTGTTTAGTTATGTGTGCTAATAAGGTTCTCACTCCTGCCACTTTTTGTTTTTATTCAGACCCCCTCAAACTGTCCCAGTAACAGAGCCTCCTGCCTGAAAAGGACGCAACCCTGAGAACAGTACCCTTGTACACAACGTCTATGAAGTCTGACCATAAAATTAATGAGGTTAATACCTTATGCTGTACTATTGAAAATTACTATGAAGTGTAAATTACAATCTGGTCCAAAGCACCTTTTAGGCTATTCCCCACAGTTAATTGGCTCCCTCCATGCTGTATAAATGAACTAGTTTGCCCCAGTATCTTATTACCTAACTCTAACATAATTGCTCTGAATACTGTGCTTTTACTCTACTTCCCCTCATATTTAGCCCTGAAAATTATACCCTGCAGTTCAGAGTATCCTGCAAGAGTATAAACTACGGCTATAATGTAGTGCATAATTTCTAACAAAAATAAAACTGATTATCAAATATGCTGTCAATGAGTATGGTGTACAGAACATATGCACCCCCTACTGCATGACATATGTACAAAGGTTGACAGAGTTGTGGCTGGAGGCACAAACATAGGGCCAGTATTGACATGTTGCTGTGATAACCTCATACATTTACTGTTGTAACAGGGTCTGTTGCAACATATGTCCTATGAGGTCTATGAAGTCAGTAACTGTCACAGCTTTCACCATCTATATACTGCAATCCTCACACTGCCTTCTGCAGTTCACAGAGAGATATTCTGTGGGTAACACATGAAACCAAAGGCACCACACACTGCCTAGTCTGCAGATGACCCTACAGATGGGGATTCCTCATAAACATAGCACTGACATGGCAGGCATTAAAACATGTAGGACAGCCATATCCACACACACCTTGTTAAACAAACATTACTCCAAATGCAGTATAACAGCACTTATAGTCTGTAGTCAGATCAGGCACACCTGCCTACTGTGTGTTGCCCTGTTTCCACAGTGTATGTTGTTAGAGCTAACTCCCCTGTCCATCTGAGATGCTGTTTGCCAAACAACAGATTGAGTTCCTGCTCACAGTGAATGAAAAGGCCCAACACCAACATGATATTCCTAGATAGTGGAGTATGTTTCCATGCAATTAGCTATGGGAATGTTACCACAGATGTTCCACATGCAATCAGCTAGAGGAGGGCTGCAATTTGTGCAGAGGCCATCAGCTGATCATGAGCATCACTTAAAATACACATGCTGCTGCCTAAGCAAAGCAGGTGTAGATCTCCACATCCACCAGAGAGAAAGTGGGAGAGGCAGACAGAGGCAAAGACAAGTCAGGGAGTGGTGGGAGAGTAAAACCTAAGTATTTTTGTGTCACACACCTACCAGCACAGGGTATCAAACCCCTGATGCCTATGTAGTGCTGTCACAGTTATTGGATGGTCCACATAGAATACATGTTGAGGAGCCCTCAGAATGTATATGTGCTGGTGAGTGACATCTACAACAGAAATATGGTAGCTATACGGTAGGTGCAGTACACGTGCCTGTCTGCATGAACAGGTGCCAGCATCAACACAGCCACACTCTCACAGGGACACACACACATTAACATACCTGGCAGGGCCAGGAAAACAACTCATCACTAGTGAGATTGCCACAAAACATTACTGTGCAGGTATCACATGCACCACAGAGGTCATACAGAGGTTATATGGGCAAAGGATAAGGGGAGGTGTGACATCAGACAGCATGCTTCAGTGTGCCAATGGTGGTTGTAGTGATTGTGAATGTGATCGTACACATCATGCAATACACGCACACACACACACACACACACACACACACACACACACACACACACACACACACACACACACACACACACACACACACACACACACACACACACAGGGTGTCAGTACTGACATGCATGGGTGCATTGCTTCATGGGTGTGTGGTGGTTGACTGTGCCAGACAGCTATACAAGGTTAGTTGATGGGCATACCTTGGCATCAGGCAACATGAAAATGGTCTGCATTGTGGCTCAGGGGAGTAGTTTCTGGATTTGCCCACACAGGTGGGTATTGTATTCACCATCTAGTCACCTGGGTGACTATTGCATGTGGCCAATGCTGTGCATTGCTTGCCATGTATATGTACCTTAGTCTATGACATGGACTGTATCTGTGATGTGCACACCTCCCACATGCATGTACAGTGACATGTGGAACTGTACCTGGAGTGTCCGGCCCATGTTGTGTACACAGATTATCATCAAATGTGCCAGTCCTGGCCTCATGTGGATGGAACTGGTAATGGACAGCAGGTTTACCCTGCACCAACATTGATAGCATGCTAATGGTGTTTCCTGGTATCAGTGGCATCTGTCCATACAGGGCATGTTTTCAGGCATGGTATGTCCTTTATGGGTCACATTTGATGGCACAGATATCCAGTGAGAAACATGGCGAAGGTGCACTGTCTGCATGTATGTGCCTATTGGACAGATGGACAGGGTGCCATGCCTTCTGTAGACCACTGCAATCACTCCATAGTTACTATCACTGGGCAATACGCAGTGTACTACCAACATTGTGGCTGTTGCCTAGGCAAGTGTGTGTGTGTGTGTGTGTGTGTGTGTGTGTGTGTGTGTGTGTGTGTGTGTGTGTGTGTATGAGACATGGGTTGCAAGTGTTCTCTGGGTAATACTGGGGTTGCTAACTTTATTTGCCTGTCCGTGATGTCACATGTAGGAGTATGGATTTGCACCCCAGCATCTCAGCTATTTCATATATGTTATCCCTGTATGGTGGACACTATGATATATACTAGGACCACCATATAAGAAATTTGCAAAACCTGCTTCACATTGGGCCCAGTTATTACACACTCACAACCACCTCCACACAGGATACGAGTTACAAACACAGACACAGACACACACCTGTCATGTCTGCTATTAGAACTCCTACCTAACTAGTTTATTAAATTATAGCACTACTCAGTTATAGTACATGTCACGAAGATTACTGGAGTACTCCTTCCCCCAAGGTGTATTTCATATTGGATGACATCAGCAGGATTGCCAAAGTAGGGCATTCGAATTGTAGTGAGTGTGGCTAGGCTAAAATGTGTTGCTCCCTACACAGACATTGACACACACAAACCACCCACAACTGATATGTGTGGGTATAGAACCCCTTAACAGAGGTCTATATCACACTACAGCATGAAGCTGTTATAGGATGCACCACAGGGATTACTGGAGAGCTTCTTCCTCAAAGGGGTATTTCATAGTGAATGACATCAGCAGGATTGCCAAAGTAGGACATTTGAAATGTAGTGAGTGTGACTAGCCTAAAATGCATTGCTCCCTACACAGACATTGAAACACACACAAAGCATTCAGAACTGCCATGGGTGGGAATAGAACCCTACCAGAGTTCTATATCACACTACAGCAGTACACAGTTATGGCACACGCTATGGTGATTACTGGGCTACATCCTTCCCAGAGGTGTATTTCTAGGTTGATGACATCAGTAGCCTTTCCAATGTAGAGCATTCAAATGTTATGCAGTGTGACTACCCTAAAAAACATTGCTTTCTACACAGACATAGTTAGACAGACACACACACACAGACGCACACACACTTCCCAAGTCTAGAACTCCTACCTAACTAATTTATTATACTACAGCAGTACAAAGTTATAGGACATGCTACGGAGATTACTGGGCTACAGCCTTCCCAGAGGTGTATTTCTAGGTGGATGACATCAGCAGCCTTGCCAAAGTAGAGCATTTGAATTGTAGGGAGTGTGACTACCCTAAAAAGCATTGCTCTTTACACAGACACACACACACACACACACACACACACACACACACACACACACACACACACACACACACACACACACACACACACACTTTTGCCAAGTCTGGGATTAGAACTCCTCCCTAACTATTCTAACACATTAAAGCAGTATGCAGTTATGGCACATGCTACGGAGATTACTGGGCTACAGTATTCCCAGAGATGCATATCTAGGTGGATGACATCAGCAGCCTTGCCAAAGTAGAGCAGTTCAGTTGTAGGTAGTGTGACTACCCTAAAAAGCATTGCTCTGTATACAGGCAGAGACAGACAGATGCACACGTAAACACAGACACACACACACACACAAACACACACACACACACACACACACACACACACACACACACACACACACACACACACACACACAGTTGCCATGTCTGGAATTGGAACTCCTACCTAACTAGTTTATCACATTACAGCAGTACACAGTTATGGGACGCCACGAAGATTACTGGGCTACACCTCTCTCGAAGATGTATTTCTCAGTGGATGACCTCAGCAGGCTTGTCATAGTAGGGCTATGGGGAGGGCAGTGTGTGTGCATGGGCCATCTAAGGTTGACATGCCACATGCGGGCACACACAGGGTCATATTTCACAGGTACATGCATACAGCTGCTAGATGACTACTTCCTTGTACAGTCATATTGCACAGCTAGAATGTGCACCACATAATATGTAATGCTGACAGATACCAGTGGCTAGTATCTGCAGTGAGTGACATCTGAACCTCATGTGGTTGGGGCTCTTTGGCTGTGTGCTGGGTGGAACAGGCCTGGATGGCTTCTTGTCACAGTCACCCTCCTCCACGCCTCTATGTACATCTACCTTTGGGTTATTATAGTGTGTTGTCCTTACATATATGTCTGTAGTCCTATCCACTGTGTGTGCAAGGCATGAGTGGTGCATACTGAGGAATGTCTGCACTAACATCTGCGACTGCAAGATATGTCTGGCACACTGTTTTTTTCAGACATGGTCTTTATGTGTTTAAGTGTGTGAGCATGCCCAGTATGCCCATCTGTATTGAATGTGTGGATCAAGTGCAGGTAGTTTGTACTGCAGTGCTGACCTTTATGTTGTACACCTACAGGTAGCATGCTGTTTCTGCAGGGTATCCGTTGATCATTTGGCATTGACTGTTACTACATTTCTGCATAGGAGAGGGGCACAGCTGACTATTTCTACAGTTCTACACATGATTGGGGGGGGGGGCACACCTGACTGTTACTACATTTCTACGTTGGATGGCGGGGCACACCTGACTATTTCTACATTTCTACACAGGATTGGGGGGGGCACACCTGACTGTTATTACATTACTAGGTAGGATGGTGTGGACACACCTGACTATTTTTACATTTCTACACATGCTTGGGGGGCACACCTGACTATTACACTACGTAGGATGGGGGAACCACACCTGAATATTTCTACATTTCTACACAGGATTGGAGGGGCACACCTGACTGTTATTACATTACTACATAGGATTGGAGGGGCACATCTGACTATTTCTACATTTCTACACAGGATTGGGGGGCACACCTGACTGTTATTACATTACTATGTAGGATGGAGGGGCACACCTGACACTTGTACACATTTGTCATGACTGTACTGGTATGTCAGGTACTCCATTTCATTCTGTATTCTACCTATCATGCTGACTAGAGACATACCAGTGTACTACAGATCTTAGCATTGGTTGCCCTACATATTAGTATCCGACTTCCTACACTTCAGAACTAACATCCCACTGCCTGACCTGCTGTAGTCTGTCTGTGTAGGCCTAGGGGGAGGTTACCAATAGCCATCATTCAGAGGCCATAACACAGGCTCTGTTTGGGTTTGTCTACATCTGTCCTGCTGGCTGAGACTGTTGGGTATGTGAACCTCCCTGACTGGCATGTACCCATGTGACCCAGCACATTTCCTGCAGTGGGTTTTGTCACCCTGTGTAGTACTAGCTACTATGGTGACTCCAGTATGTATTACAGATGTCATGGTGCCACTATGGGTGTCTACTTTCTGCTGCCATAGTATTCAGCCACCCAATTCCCTTTCATGCTCACATCCATGCCATAGATGCAGGTAACGACACATTCTACTCCATTTGGCAATTGGTAGGTTGATTGACTTATCTTGTGGGTGTGCCAGACTTGCAGATGGTGCTGGAGGGCTGCCTATGTTTGATGCACATAGTACACTCCCTATACATGGTTGAGCACAGGTAGTATCATGTTTGGCATCCCTTTTACTGTATGTGTGAGTCAGAGAGAGAGGTGTCATTCCCTTTGTCCCTACTTCGTCAGTGCATGTGCTATGCTTTGTCTCTTTGCCGTGGCCTTTGCATACTGAGCATGCCTCCATTTGCCTACTGGGACAGGCTCAAGTTGTTCCTCCTCTGAGTCACTCTGTGCATGGGCAGGCCTTGGCATTGGTGGGGGGCTGTGTGGCCCTGCCCTGTGCTGTTCCTGCTGCAGCTGTTTCCACAGGATCATAATGTGTAGCATGACACATACCATAACAATTTGGGTACAAGTAGCTGGTGAGTACTGCAAGGCTCCACAGGATGTGTCCAGACACCGGAGCCATGACCTGAGCATCCCAAAGACATAATATATTATAAGTATGGTCTGTGCATGTGCCTCATTATGGCATTCTTGCTCAGGTGTGTGTGCATTTCTGATGGGTGTCATCAGCCATGGCTCCAGTGTGTAACCAGCATCCCCCACTAGGTGACCATAGGGGATGTCCCCATTGGCAAATCTCTGGTACAGCTGTGTCAGATGCCAAATGTGGGAATTGTGATAGCTTCCAGGACAGCCAGCACACACATTCATTATAATGCCCTGGGCATCACAGATGACCTGGCAATTGATGGAGGGGATGTCCCTGCTGTTGATGTAGGCCCTACCCTGATCACCAGGTGGTGCTTTGATGCATATGTGCATGCAGTCTATAGCACCCACTACCTCAGGGTATTCTGCTATTTGGTGGATGAGATGCATATTGCTGGCCAACACCTCATGCGTGTTGAGGAAATATATGTGCTCACTGGCATGTGCTGATATGGCATCCAGGAACTGGTGGAATACTCTGGATGCTGATGCCTGTGAAATCCCCATGATATCCCCAGTGGAGCTTTGCGAGGTACCTGTGGCTAGTATTCCTAGGCCTACACATACCTTGGTATCCACTGGGATGAGTTCCACTCAGTCAGTTTGGTGTGTCAGGCGTGGCCGGCACAGCTCACCAATTTGCTGTAGGAGGTCCCTGTCCACCCTGTAGCGCTCCACTATTTCCAGCTTATGTAGCCCCTGGTAGGTTACCCCGGGGTCTATACATGCTTCTCTGTCTCCACACTGTTGGTTGATTGGCAGCATTCACATCCTCACCACCCTCAGCCTCTTGCACATGTTGTTCTATTTTGCCTGCTGCAGCCCCTCTCATTTTGTAGGTTTGCTTGTTAAACGTTCCCCACTTGTATACACCGGTGGTATAGAGTATGGGAAAAACCAGAGGGGAATGTGTTTGCATAGTTTATAGTAGTGTTCTGGGCTGGGCTGGTCTGCTGCTTGTGTAATTGGCTGATTCTGATACATTTCACCTGCCAGCTATGCTAGTTCTCCTTGATTACCTTCCTACTGCTGTTTTCCCCTTTCATTGCCTTCCTGTTTAAGCCCGGGGGCCCTCAGCGCAAACAGAGTGCTCAAATGTGCACAGTGCTGCTATTTCCTGGTTTAACTTTTTTTTTCTTCCTTTAAAGCCCGGTGCATGGTGCGCACACCTGCTTAGACAATGTAACGAGTGCTAGGCAGATTCAGACACACCCCCTACCTAGGAGCAAACCCAAGCCACAGGGCTCCAATCCACTTACAGTATACCTGACACACCCCAAATGATGTCAGCTAACTCCTAGGCTTGCACCAAGCAATTCCTTCTCTTACACTGTTGGGACCTGACTAGCATGCTGGGGAAAACTGGGGTTCACTATAATTCCCCTCATTTGCATAGGATTGCCTGCTAATGCATAGTTACATGTCTCATACTGAGCCTGCCCCCTTAACAACCACTACTCACTGTCCATGGTATCTTCTGCCTGCCATTGACTTGCACGGCAGAATAATGATTTTAGTTAGAATGCTTAATTTAGGTTTATTTAGTTATTTCCCCCCGATCCCATTTGTGTGCTGCTGCCCTCCGCTTAAACGACCAAGGTCAGCTAAAAAAAAAATAAAAGTTGATTTTTGTTTTGGCTGTTTGCAATGCCTATGGCCTTATACTTGGCCATTGGCATGCTTCCTGAGTGATCTGCAGCCTTTATTTGGAGTTGCCAAAGATCCGTTTTGGATTTTGCAGAAATGTACTCGGTTACTAACCGAATACATTTCTGCAGATTGCACTAGTCCTGTACGGCCGGTTGCAAGCTTCCTGGATCACAAATTCACCTCATTTGCAATGATTTCTCCTGCAAATGGGGTGATTTGCATACAGGGGCTTAGTCCATGCAGTACTAGTGCAGGGGCACTAGTGCATGCCCATGCAGGCTTTTCCTGGATTGCACACAGACATATTGCCTGCTGAAGCTCCTGCACTGATCCTGCATGCCGTGCAGGGCATAGAGAATCTGGGGGATAATCAGTGAAAGCGCTTAATATATTTTATTTATTTTATATTTTGACACTCATTACATTTGTGGATTTTTACCTTTGCTAAGCCATAGTGGTTACATGGTTTTATTCTGTGGATTATTTATTTTTTACCACTGTGCTACTTCCACACATTGTTTTTTTTTTGGTTTCTGTGATTGTTTCTTATATAACAGAGGTAGATATGGCAGACAGACTGGATTTTGATTTCGAGCAGGATTTTAGCCCAAAAACAATTAGTGTGAGTCGAGATAAGAGCCAGATATGTAAGCTACTAAGCTTGGATAGAAACCCTTTATTGTTGCTGAACATTGACTTTGTGAAACCTCATACAGATACTAATACAGATACTGAGCATTTTCACACTGGTTTTAAGAAACTAGAAAATTATTTGTTTGAACTAAAACATTTGCAGTGGCCGTGCATGCACTTTGAGGCATGCTTGATTTTAAAATTGTACCCCGAGGCATGCATGTACCGACAATCTACTGATAGGACTACTCCCACTGAGTTGTTGAAGCAATGGCAAAACTAAATCTAGAGACTAGTTTTGGTTATTTAAAGTTGTTGATAGAGTATTTTAGATCCACAAAAACATTTTTGGTGGATAGCATTCAGGTGCTTCAGCAGCAACTTTTTGAATTGTTTCCAGGAGATTTAGTGTCAGAGAGACTGAATGAAGTGGTTAATGCAGTATCAATGTATGAGGAAAAGAGATACCAAGAAAGTAGAGAGAGACATATCCAGTTTTGTGTGGTGATGTTTTTTCTTGACTGAGGAATCAAATTCATAGCTTCTGTGAAAGAACGATAGGTGAAGAGGCCATTGTTGAACCAACAGAGATAGCTACCCAATTGAATGAAGCAAGTGTTTGGCATGCAGAGGAATGAGTAATTAGAGAAGAATCTGTGCTGGTTAGGCAGTTGAGTGGCTTGAATATTCATCCATTAACTCTGAATGAGAAAAGATCGGAGCAGAAGATACCTGATGTATAACCCAAAATTAGTAAAACAGACTTGCAGCAGGGCTTTCCTATGCTTCCATTACCGATTCAGAGAAAAGGGACTGGTGAAAGGAATCAGTCAAAAAGCAGGGGCAGAAAGAGAAGGATAAATGCACAAGAGGACCAGATGAATCAGTCCTTGAAATGGATGTGGCAAAAAGACGTTAGTACACAATATATCTAATAAGACATTTAATAATTATGAGTTACAAGTTCTACAAAAAAGTCTGTCCTTTGTTCCAACGAGTAGAGTAGATATGGGACAGACTATTTTGGATATTAACTTGCATTTAACTTTGCATTGTAACTTGCAATCGAGAACTGTTTTTTGTCAGATGAGAAAGCAATGAATGTGCTTAAGAAACCAAGTGTATTTAAGCCAGACCAGAATCCTGCTTTAGAAGTGTTTTGTAATGTTCATGAATATGATCTGTCACAGTTGTTTAATAGCGAAAAGCAGGGTAGGAATAAACATTTTAATTTAAATAGAGATGAAACATCAGCTTTAGCAGCACTATATTTAGATAAGAGCATTTCTATTCACCCTACAGATAAAGGTGGATCAGTGGCTGTGATGGATGCAGATTATTACAAAGCAATGATTTTTGATATGTTAAGTGATGTTAGTACTTACGACACTATTGGTATAACTTGTGTTAATGATATCATTAGGTCTATTAACTTGACTTTGCATTGTTGTTTGTTGGTAGGGATTATATCAGAAGATCTGTTTAAATATTTGATTGTTGAGAAACAGGTGGTTTATTTGTTTCAAAGTTTACCAAAAATCCACAAAAATATAAATAATCCCCCCTCCAGATCCATTGTGTCTGGAAAGGGTGGCACATAGAGCCCATGTCAATTTATGTGTAGAAATATTTAAGACCAGTGATCAACGAAGTAAAGTAAAGTATATTTTAATAGACACCAAAAGGTTTATATCTGATTTATATTTATGTTGTGAAAAGGAACCTTTGAGAGATACAGGTTTATTTGTTACTATGGGTATCTGTTCACTTTTCCTGGTGATTCCAAATCAGGAAGTAGAGATGACTTGTAAATTCTTATTGATTAACAGCAGGTATGATATTAAGAATATTGATTTAATTTGCATGTCCATAAAGATCATACTTGAGAATAATCTGTTTATGTTGGCAATGGGTACTATAGGCAACATATGGGTCTGGCCATGGGAACACCCTGTGCAAACAGTGTTTTAGCGCAACTGGATGGTATGCATCTCCACCCTGTTTGTCAACATTCCATTGCCTATTTTGTAGAGTGTGCAATCTGTGTAACTTCCTTTCCTTAAGGTTTATTTCCAACCTTTGTCAGTCATGTCTTGTGATATTTGATATATTTGCATACCTGCTGTGTTGGTCTTATCCTCCTCTTTCACTTTCTTTACCTTTCCTTCTATTCTCCAAAAAAAAAAAAAAAATGGGGGTCTAGTCCCACCAAAAAAAAAATGAAAAAAAAAATTTTCCATGCTCCTCTAACTCAGATTCCCCTATTCCAACATACCTCTTGTGTGTCCCTCTTCTTCACCCATACCCCAACTCTGCTTTTTTATCTGCCTAGTTCTTTGTGTGTGTGCACCCATTGTTAGCTGCTGTTAGCTGTGTGGATGTGGCTGTGATTGCTCTTCACCTTTATTAACTTTTTTATTAGAAATGTTATGGATTATATTAGAATCTGTAAGTGAAAGCAGCTATACTTTACTACTAAATGACCTATGGCGATATCCTGTAGCTGTTTGTAAGCTTACTGGAAAGATTGTTATAGATATGTATTTACAAATTTCATGCAGCTAACACTGGGATACTATTTTTTATTTAACATTTGTTTACCAAGAAAGTCCAACTGGGACAGGACCCATTTTCAGCAGAGGCCCTGGGAGAAACACTCCAGACACATGTCTTTGGAATGTGGAAGGAAAATGGAGCACCCAGCGGGAATCCACACAAATGCAAGAAGTACATGCAGTCTGTACACAGAAGGCACCCCAGCTGAGAATTGAACTGGAGAACCTGTTACTGTGAGGCAACAATGCTAAGCACTGCACCACTGCTTTGCCCTATAATTTCCATAACTTTGTTAATGTACATCACTGTTCATGAGATAGCTTTCATGACGTACAGAGTGGCTTTGACTAAGATACAGTGCACCATTGCTGTTGTTCAACTCTGCTATGTGCCAAAATATTCTAAATTCACTGAGGTATATTTACATATTACAGTCTTGCCCACAACTTTGGCACTGATACTAGCAAAATGTGCCAGGTTTGTCAAACTTTACAGAATGTTTTCAGGCAGTGGGTGTAAAGCTCAGATTCCTTTGGCAGAATTAGTTTGTTTATTTATTTATTTGTTTGTGTGTTTGTTTGTTTATTTCCTTTCTGGCACAAAAAAAGCTAACTGTGCCAATTAAAAAGTCCCTTTTCAGGGTTGGTCTAGGAAGAAATGCCCCAGTTTGGGGCAACATGTTTCCAAGGAGAAAATGTAGATAGAAAACATTTGTAGCCAAAGTTCTAGTTTACAGAATGAGAAGTAGACATGTACATTTTATGCAAGTAGTAAAAAGTGACATTGTTGAGTAAAATACATATTTACCAAAGGTTTAGTAAGATCCTGTTAATAAACAAGAGTACATCAGCAAATCTGATTGTTTTTTGAGAGCTAGACTGAGAGAGAGAGAGCTAGTAGAGCTATTGTACTTGGGAACCTGAAAAGGGTGACAGGGGAGAGAGAGTATCAGACAGACAGACAGACAATATATAGGAGAAGCAGTTACAAAGTATATGATGCTGTGTCTAAATCAAAGCTTACCAAAGATGGCTTTAACAACATACTAACTAGCATCACTTCTGAACTGTACCCTTCTAACTTGGTAAAGGGACATAGGTATGTAGCCCATGTGTATGCAGCCTATGTCTTGTTACTATGTAACATAACCAGATATTAGTTAGTACATTTAGTGATCTGTCAATATTCTGTAGTGCTATGATCAGAATGAAGTAATTAACATGTCTTGGTGGGAGAGTTGGAATAGTGAATAGTGTGTGGGATGAATAAATTCAAATGTATTGCTGGTCATTTGTTCTTTTGTTTTTATTATAACCAAACATAAGAGGGTTACATTTTAACTGGTTATCTTTTGTTTTGTGAGTAGGTAGGCAGGTTGTATGTGTAAACACAAGACAATTACTTGATCAGTAATATATCTTGTCTAGGGGCAGTGTCTGTGAATATGAGAAAAAGACTAAAAGTCAATAATAAAGCCACCATGTCTTTCATTTTCACACACACACACACACACACACACACACACACACACACACACACACACACACACACACACATGCACACGCAGACACACACATATACATACACACACACGTGTGTGTGTGTGTGTGTGTGTGTGTGTGTGTGTGTACGCCAAGTTGTTTTCTTGTTTTGAGTTGCAGGGCATATGTTAAAGTCAAAGACACTCATACAGTCTCTGTGGAAAATAGTCAGGTTGCTTTTTGATTGGGACAAGTTGAAATGCATTGCTATGATCATTTCCCTTAATTTCCTCAAAATCAAGCATCAGCTTAGTGCATTGTATGGGGTTTTCTTTTTGTGTAGGGATTAGTTGACATTTGGCATGTGAATACAAAGGGCAATTACATGATCACAGTCACATGACATTGATATGGCTTATTGCTAGTATACCTGCATGACAACAACCTGGTCATTATTTCTTTAATTTTCTTCTGAGTAAATAATTTGCCTGTGCATTTGGGGAGTGGAATTTGTTTGAAAGCAAAGGGTGGTTACAGGATCACATATGAATGATTGTTGATAAGGCTTGGTGGATGGGTCAGAGAATGTGTCTGAGAACAAGAATCCACTGTATTTATGTGAGTTCTTCACAATCAGAAAAGTGATTTGCCCCTCTTAATGGTCAAATTTCAATGGGATATAATGTGAAGCTAATGGTTGCTGTGTTTTTAGAAATGCAGTGAAGACACATTACATGTTTTGATTTTGAAGCTGTTACTTTATTAAACATGTATTTTTACTTTTCCTTGTGGGATAATTATGTAATATTTGAAATCATAAATATGCAGATATTGGAATGAGCATCAATATTTATTTGCCCTTAGAAGTTACATTTTCCAACATCTGAAATGTTATTACAGAAAAACAAGATGAATTATTTATTTGATTTGGCACTCAACATTCAATGTGCAGCTGAATGTATTGCCTTTGCACCTTAACAGCAAGCCTTACTAAAGTTTATAACCAAATATGCAGATTTGTTGTCCAAAATATTATATTAAAAAATGTCAAACTGTTTCAGAAATATAATGTAGCATTGATAGTTGCTGAAAATAGACTATATTGCATTATGCTTAATTTCCATTTGGCATGAATATATGACTTCTGCATAAGGTGAAACAATATAGTTCATATCAACAATATTTTTTTCATTACATCAGAACTGAAAACTCAGAAGTCTTTCAGCAGAAAATAAACATTTTCATTTAATGTGCATAAAGACAGGATGAAACAGTGTGTGCAAACAATGGCAGTGTACAACTGTATAAATAAAAATTTAGATGAAGTTAAATACTTGGAGATAGAATGGGATTCTTAAGTTACTTTTGCACTCAGATATCTTCTAAGAACGTTCTATTTCTTGTTGTGAACTGCCTTATGGGAACTGGCACATGGCCTCTTACAAACTGATAGCTAATCCAGTTTTTCAAAACATTTTTGTTCTCATGTCAAGCTGGATCCAGTACTGGGCATCCTAGGCAGTACCATAGGGTTCACTGGCTTGGGGGAGCCCACTAGCAGGGGATGGGGCCCACTGGCCAGGGGATGCCACAAAAGCTTACATTTCTTCTTTAAGAATGTAATCTGAGTGTATTAGATTTCTTCTTTAAGGACACATGCAGAGTATGTCTTCAGTACAACACATGCACATTTAAACTGAAATGGAGAACATAATTTAAACGAGCATGATTCTGTTGCCATTCAGGAGGGATAAGGAGGACATGTTTATGAAATAGTGGGTTAGTGGAGAAGGGTGTGTGTGTGTGTGTGTGTGTGTGTGTGTGTGTGTGTGTGTGTGTGTGTGTGTGTGTGTGTGTGCGTGTGTGTGTGTGTGTGTAAATGTATAATTAGGGATGGCAGGTTGGTTAACTCATTAAGGCTCAAACACTGTACCTTTACTTTAGTGTAGGACCCTAGATCCTGAATCCTCTACACCAACTGCCAAACTGTTATCGGCAAGTGCATTTCAAAGACTGTTTCAGTGCATGTTCAAAGAATGTTGAGTTTCTGTTTGTCTACAAAGACTATTGAGCTTCTGTGCATTTTCAAGGAATGTTAAGTTTCAAGGGAAGAGAAATTTACTGTTGCTCATGCTAAGTCTGTTCTCAATGTGCATCTGTTTTGTTTAGCAAATGACCATCATCAGTGTCTGTGCTACAAATTTTAAAAGCAGTGCAAAACAGGTAGCATACCTGCCTTCATTGTAGAAGGCTGTGGGTGCAAGCCTAAAATTATAAAACACAGTCTAACAAGTGGGGCTGTATGATATAAGGAATATAATTTAATACAGTCATGTGTGCAAGGTAAACTTAATCCTCTACTATCCAGATGCATTTTCTTTGAATGTGGGTTTCAATGCTTTTCAATGAATGTGAGTTTCAAGGGCAGAGAAGCTTATTGTTCTTGCTAAGTCTGTTTTCATTGTGAGAGGGTCTGAAGGTCATGCTGCCCAATGCTAGCAGTCTAAATCTCAAGACGCACTTGCTCGAAGCACTCCTTGAAATGCAGAACATCGACATTTGTGCTATAACAGAGACCTGGTTTAAAGCAACAGAAAGCACCCTGTGCTAACATGCTATAACTCATTCTACATCTTTCAGCCTCAGAACATGGACCGAAGCTCCAAAGGTGGTGGTGTCTCCATATTCATAAAGGATATTCACATCTCCAGAGTAGTAGCCCAGCATAATGCATCTGAGATACTTCAGGTACAACTAACATTGAGTAAGACAGCAATTCAGGTCATAGCCTGCTATAGTTCACCAACCATGTCCAAAGACTGTCACTCCACGTTCCTAACACCCTGGAAACTATTAAGGTCTAACCCAACACTCTCATACTAGGTGACTTCAACTACCCCTCCATCAACTGGGAAATCTACTCAAGCATCAATACACTGGCCCAACACTTCCTGTAATTCGTTAATTCCAGTGGCCTGGACCAGCTCATTCTTACCCCCAATATAGGAAGCAACATCCTTGACATGGTTTTACTAACATGGGCAACTGTTGCTCTACACAAATAGTCAATTCCTCCCTGGTTAGATCCAACCACAAACTAATCATCATGGAAATCCACATCTCACCCACACCCCCCTCAAAGGTAACCACAATGAATAACTTCTCCAAAGCTGACTCTGGGTTCCTAAAAACAGAGGTGGCTAACTTCATGGCACCCATATCAATGGAAAATAGTTGCATGACTGCCAAATCATGCACCAATGTAATGTACGAACATGTACATAAATGCATGGAACTAGCCATACCCAACAGAACTAAGATGCTCTCCTCCAAAAAAAGGAAGCCAATCTGGTGGCCCCATACCATTAATAAACTCTACAACAGAAGGAAGAAACTGTTGCAGAAAAAGGTGAGGTCCCAAGACTGGAAAAACTCCCCTTATTAGCCTCAACAAAAAGTTGAGATCCCTCATCAAAACCTCTAAAGCCAGCTATGAAGGCAGAATTGCGGCAGACACTAAAAACAACAACAAAGCCTTCTATAGTTATATCAAGAATCTCCCCGGCAGTACCCAGGTTTGCTGTGAGTTACTGCATAATGCTATCACCTATACTGAGACAATAGATATTGCCAACATACTGGCCGACAGATTCAGTGCCAACTTTACCCTTCCCTCCCCATAAAGGACCAATCACAATACTGGAGAAATGCCAGGCACCCAGCATTACTGCAGCACAGGTTAAAGCTGCATTGTCCAAAGCCAATAATACAGCTTCCATGGGACCCAATAATATCCCTGGATGTGTTCTACATGAACTACAAAGTGAACTGGCACCACATCTGTGTGCCCTGTTCAATCACAGTCTCACCTCAGGCTTTGCCCTTACCGAATGGCGCACTGCTACAGTCATCCCTCTCCATAAAGGGGGAGTGACTACAGACCCTGTGAATTATCTCCCCATTAGCCTGATGAGTCTGATATATAAGGGTATGGAATGCATCATCAAGAACCTAAATAACAAGGATAAAGGGAATCTCCAAACTCTAGATCCATGCAATTTGGTTTTGTGAAAAGTAGATCATGTCTGCTCAGCCTGGTTGACATCTTTGAGTCAGTCACCAGAGCTGTGGATGAGGGCGAGGCAGTTCATACATCATACCTCAATCTGGCCAAGGCCTTTGATACCATTCCCCACTCAGGAATTATTGATAAACTCACCAAACTAGGCATCAACCCCTATATCACTAGTTGGGTTGCAAACTGGCTCACAGATAGAACCCACAGTGTGAAAGTAGCGGACTCCAAGTCACACTGCTGACCAGTCACAAATGCAGTCCCACAGGGATCAGTCCTGTTCCCTCTCCTGTTTGGAATCTACTTCTCAGAAGTCCAGGTCAACATGGAGGGACTCTGGCTGACCAAGTTTGCAGATGACTGCAAGCTGGGAGCCATTATTAACTCCCCAAGTGATGTAGACATCCTACAGAAAGGCCTCACTGAGACCAATGTCTGGTGTTGAAACCATAGCCTTAAGCTTAATACCAAAAAATGCATTGTCATCCCTTCTGGGAAATGCACAGTTTCCACTAATTACCACATTGATGGGAGCCCACTGAATGCTGAAGGCATTATAAGACATCTGTGGACACAGGTTGACAGCAGCCTCTCCTTCGACCACCACATTGCCACTATGGTCAGAAAGTCCTTCTGTGTGGCACATCTCATTACCAAGGGTTTTGCATCCAGGAAGAAAGAGGTCATCATCTCTCTCTACTCTGCCCTCATTAGGCCAATCATCGAGTATAATGTCCCATTGGGCATGTACCTCACTAGACACATGCAACAGCTGGAAAGGCCACAAAAGTACCTCACAAAGAAGATCCTAGGTATTAAACACATGTCCTACATGGACAGACTTAAAAAACTGCAGCTATTCTCTGTCTCATATCGTCTATTAAGAGGCGATCTCTGCTTGACTTACAAAGCCATGTCTTACCAAGCTCTGTTAGAAATGCTACATCTAAAGAAATCTCAATCCCTCCACACCACACGCTCCAGAGACCTCAACCTCATTACCACAATCAACAGAACATGTTGGAGGGACAGGTTCATAACCCAGAGACTGCCCATGCTCTGGAATAGACTTCCTATATATGTTAAGCAGAGCACCTCACTGGCCCTCTTCAAAAGAAATCTTGATGAGTGGATGGAAAATAGAAAGTTCACCCTGGTGATCACTCCAGTGGATCTACTTGATAGAGGCACTAGGAACTAATGTCAGTTGGCCCTATGCCAGGGCACTTCTATGGGCTAGGCTTGTAAAGGTTCCAGGACCATTAGCCTAATACACACCTATGAAAGTATGAACCTATGAGACTGTATTGCTTTGTTCAGCAAATGGTTGTCAATGTTTATGCTATAAAGTTTGTAATAAAGGTTTTAAATATCTCTAATCATTCTAGGCGTAAGGAAGAAATTAGTATGCACATGGACAGGTTTGAACACTGTCTGTGATAACTGGGGAGAAATTAATACCTATTGAGGGAAAGTACACAGGTCCATCTGTTAGTTGAACACTATGTTGTTAATGCATGACTATTTCATAATAAATTCTCAAAGTGGGAGCACAATATGGCCTTTTACACACAGAAACCAGACCATTAGTGCATAAGCATTCACTGTCACTATCTCTGTCTGATATTTCACATCAAGCTAAGTTTTCTTTTTGGGTATTGTGTTGAACATTTGCTCAGCAAGTAGAGTACTAGAATTGCCTATTGTTGCTATACTGAGTTGTTATTTCATCAGGAGTAAAATATCTTATTTTTTCTCATGAGTAGATAGATAGATAGATAGATAGCTAGATGGATAGATAGATAGATAGATAGATAGATAGATAGATAGATAGATAGATAGATAGATAGATAGATATGTAAATATATATATATATATATATATATATATATATATATATATATATATATATATATATATATATATATATTCACTTCATAAACTCGAAAGACTGAAATCTCAATTTTTCAGTTTTTCGAGACCATGAAATCGAATCCACACAACACCAAAAGCCGAAAACTGCAAAGCCCAAAACCACGAAATTTAAAACACCGAACACACAGCACACACCAGACCACACATATATCACAACACCCACACCACAAAATAAAAAACACAACAACACACATCCACAAACATACATCACAAATAAGCAGGGGGGGCAAAATCCCCTGCACCCCCCACCCCCTACTTATATATACTAACTTAGAGATTACACAAACAGCAAACAAATGCAAACTCACACACACACATTCTACAGTCCTTCACACACACACACACACACACACACACACACACACACACACACACACACACACACACAGACACACATCACACATATCAGCACACTCACATTCACTCAGACTCCCACCCCAAACCCTTACAAAACACTCACTACCTGACATTACACCTAAATTCACACACAGCACCGCACACCATCTACATACAACCCCGGACATTACGTAGCGTAAAGCCATAACCGTGAATTCGAGATATTCAAATTCACGATTGTGCACTTTTGCTATTTCAAAACTTCGACTTTATAGTCTCAAGATACTGAAATTTGACATTTCAGTATTTCGAGATTATAAAGTGTTTCTATATATGTATATATATATATATATATATATATATATATATATATATATATATTAATAACTGGACTAAATTTCCACCTCCCCCAGTTTAGAAAATATGTAATTAAGTACATTACATGAAGATAAAGCTGCAGATGTGTCTTCATATCTGGAATTACAAATTAAGCAAATTAAGTACATTTTGCAGTATATGGTATGACATATTATTTTGAGAAATTTGCTTTAGTATTTCATTATTTCACACAGTCACAGAGAATGGTCCTTTACTGCTAGGTGCTACTGATGCAACCATTTTGGTGCTCTGGTTTTGCCATTTGGTTCACAATAAATGCATATCTGAGATTCTATTGTGCATTTCCATAAATGTGATTAGACTGTGCAAAACATAATAAAAACTGTACTATCCAGGAGTCTTTCCCTGAAAATTTCATAAGAATATTTAGATATTGTTGGACTGAAAGACAGTTGTTCTGAAGAAGGAAAGCATAAGTTAACATGTGTAAATGGAAAAAAATGTTTATATGGTTTGCTTTCTTTTCTATTAATATATGTGTGCCCGTGTCTTAAGCGACAATTAATAAAGCTGTTTAAAAAAACAATAAATAGGTAATATTAGTGTGACTTCAGGCCTAAAAAAGAGCATATACATCTTTATAAAAGTATCCTTTTTATGCTTTGTATATTTTGACTCATACAAATGGCATACATTTTTTAATTAAAAGTCAAGATAAAGCTGTTCCTTTGTGTTTGAGGACAGGAGTACAATCTAAGGGTGTGTGTGTATATATATATATATATATATATATATATATATATATATATATATATATATATATACACACACATCTACTTATGTCTGTAATACTTTATAAACGTGTCTTGAAAAAATGTTGAAACGTTATGGGGCACAGGCTTTTTTATTCAAAGAGCATAAGCAAACATGGATAGTTAGTGTTCTGGGGACCGACATTCTAAAATGTTCAATAGTTAATTGGATAAATATTTTAGAGCTACACAGTAGCTGATATACATAACACAAGCAGAAACTAGAATTCAAAGTGGTAAGAGAAGATGGTGAATTGGGGAAAGAAATAAGGCTAGAGCAGGATTTTGGATGCAGATCCTTAAGGAGAATAACAACAGCCATACTGAATAACAATAACAGCAACCATACAGAATATTATAGTCATGAAGTAGCAGAAAGTATTCTGAAAACTAAGCTGACACAAGAATAGAAAAAGGAGAGTTTGCCAGTATGGATGACTGCAATTAGTGGTACAGAAAACAGGCAAAAAAATGTGGAATTCACTGGAGAAAGCTGGTAAAGGAATCAAGATATTGGGAACAAATAACTAAAGAGGGGAAGAATACATTTAGACTACAGGATAGAGACTGCCTACCCTATCAGGCATTGATATCAGAGTATTAGTAAAGAGAAAGTGATTGAGACATTCTAAGTGAAAGACATGCTCTGGTAGAGATATAGATGAATCTAGAATAGAAGCTGCTGTTAAAAAAGAAAATTAGCAGGTCATATCTGTGCAGTGACTGAGACCTGGTTCAAAGCTCCAGAGAGCACCCCTGCACTACCAGGCTATAACTCCTGCCACACTTTTTGGCCATGTAACCTGGACTGGAACACCAAAGGCAGAGGTGTGTCCATATTCATTAAAGATATCCACACCTCCAGGCTAGTTGGTCAGCATAATGCATCCGAGGTTATCCAAGTGCAACTAACTCTGGGAAAAACTGCAATCCATATTGTAGCTTGCTACAGATCCCCCACCATGCCCCAAGATTCCCACTCCTCTTTTCTTGATGTACTAGAAAATATTAGGGTTCAACCAAACATCCTAATAATGGGTGATTTCAACTACCCCACCATTAACTGGGAAAACTTCTCGTGTACAAACTCCTTCACACAACGCTTTCTGGAATTCATAAACTCCATAGCCCTGGATCAACTTATCCACACCCCCACCGGGGGCAACAATATCCTAGACCTAGTCATTACCAACATGAGTGACCAGTGTTCCACACTTTGTTAGTCCGATCCGACCATAAGCTAATCACCCTTGATATCCACATCCCGCCCTCACCCCCCCATTAAGGAAACCACAGTAAAATATTTCTCCAAAGCCAACTTCATGCTTCTTAAGACAGAAGTGGTGAACTTCATGACATCCATGGAGATGGACAATACAGTTACGACTGCTGAATCCTACACAAATGCACTCTATAAGCACTTACACGAGTGCATGGATCGTGCTATCCCAAAAAGAATCAAGACACTATCCCCCCAAAAAAGGAAGCCAATCTGGGGGTTCCCTGCCATAAACAAACTGTACAACAAAAGGAAGAATTGTTGCAAAAGAGAGTAAAATCCCATGAGTGGAGGAGCTCCCTGGTGAGCCTCAGCAAGAAGCTGAGATCCCTTATAAGATCTTCCAAAGCTAGTTATGAAAACAAAATCACCACTGATTCTAAAGACAACCACAAAGCATTCTATAGCTATGTCAAGAATCTCAATGGCAACACTCAGATTTGCTCTGAGTTACAGCACAACGGCACGAAAATTACAGAACCAACTGATATTGCCAACATCCTGGCAGATAGGTTCAGTGCTAACTTTACCCACCCTCACCCCCTAAAGGGCCCATATCTATACAGGAAGAATGCAGAGTCCCTGTAATCACAACCATGCAGGTAGAAGCTGCACTCTCTAAAGCCAAAAACACAGCATCCATGGGACCGAACAACATCCCAGGCTGCATTTTATATGAACTTCAGAACAAACTGGCTCCCCACCTAAGAACCATGTTCAATCATAGCCTCACATCAGGATTTGTGTCCAAGGAATGGCATACAGCAACAGTTATCCCACTCCACAAAGGGGGAGCCACCACTGATCCCGGGAACTATCACCCTATTAGCCTGACGAGCCTGGTCTGCAAGCCAGTGGAACGTATCATCATGGAACTCATAAACAAAGACATTGGCAACCTCCATACTCTGGATCCCACCCAGTTTGGGTTTGTGAAAGGCAGATCATGTCTCCTGAACCTGATCGACTTCTTTGAGGCAGTCACCAAAGCCGTAGATGAAGGTAAGGTGGTTCACACAGCCTATCTTGACCTCGCCAAGGCTTTCGACACCAACCCCCATTCTGGAATTATAGCTAAATTCACTAAACTAGGTATAAATCCCTACATCACAAGATAGGTTGCCAACTGGCTCACTGACAGAACCCACACTGTAAAAGTCGCACATTCCAAATCTGACCTCAAACCAGTGACAAGTAGAGTAACACAGGGTTCAGTCCTGGGACATCTCCTGTTTGGTATCTACTTCTCTGAAGTACAGGCTAACACAGAAGACCTCTGTCTAACGCAGTTCACAGATGACTGCAAACTAGGAACCATAGTTGAGTCCCCAAATGATGTGGAAATCCTACAGAAGGGCCTCGCTGAGACAGATGCCTGGTGTCAGAGCCATGGCCTCAAGCTCAATGCTAAAAAGTGCATTGTCATCCCCTTTGGTAAAAATTCTGTACCCATGAACTACTACATAGACAGCAGTCTACTTAACACCGAATGTGTGATAAGAGACCTCGGGACCCAGGTGGACAGTAGTCTGTCCTTTGATAGTCACATCACCACAGTAGTCAGAAAGTCCTTCTACGTGGCACACCTCATCATAAAAGGATTCTCATCCAGGAAAAAAGAGGTCATTGTTCCCCCTCTATTCGACACTCATTAGACCCATTATAGAGTACAATGCCCCTTTTGGAATGTACCTCACAAGACATCTGCAGCAGCTGGAAAGAGAATTACTGGCCTCAAACAGATGCCCTACACTGACCGTCTCAAAAAACTCCAGCTTTACTCTGTAGCATATCGCCTACTCCGAGGTGATCTCTGCCTAACATATAAAGCTATGTCAAACCCAGAGCTGCTGGACATGCTACACCTAAAGAAATGCCAAACCCTCCAAGCTACATGATCTAGGGACCTAAACGTTGTCACCACAATAAACAGGACATGCTGGAGGGATAAATTCCTGTCCCAGAGACTTCCCATACTCTGGAATAGGCTACCCATCTATGTCAAGCAAAGTTCTTCATTAGCACTCTTAAAGAAAAATCTTGATGAGTGGATGGGAAATAGGAAATACACTCCGGGGATACTTCTGTGTCTTTGCTCGACAGTGACACAGGAAAATAACTTTCTTGGGTGGAGGAAGCCAGGGAACCTTGTTGGCTAGGCTTACATAGGCCCACGGGCCGATAGCCTAGTACCTACCTATGAGCCTATAATCTTCTGTGTTTCATATAAAATGTTACACAATGACTATAGGAATCAATCAGGAGAGAGTAGAAATGATTGGGAAGAGAAACTGGATAAGCAATTCACAAGGGAACAATGAGAAGATATATGTATGGTTCCCAAGTATGCAACAAATTCTGGGATCATTAACAATCATGCAGGCTTCGTACTAAGCCCACACTATTTAAGTGATTTAGCACAATGAGCAGGAGCACTAATCAAATATGCATACTGCGCATAACATCTACACAGATTCAAGCATCTTTCATTGGCCAGCAATAGTGCTTGTGGCTATGGAAAGGTACTTGCAAGCTTTAGCACACAATGCAAACAAAATGGATCTATAGGCAATGCTTAGACAGAAGCACACACTGTAAGCCAGGCATATTTAAGGGCAAGTACAGGGAAACAATATTGAAGGAGGGCAAGTGAATTAGGGCAATTGGTACACAAAAATGTGTTTTAACAATGTGAGAATATTGGGCAGGGGGAATGTATAAAATGTAGCCATATCACAAAGGCAAATGTGACAAAAAAACAGCAATGCTGATGTAATGACAATTTGTGCAAATGTCAGTACTGCAGTTACAGACATAAATAACAAAAGGCATGTGGATATAAGATGTGAAAAGGACATAAAGTTGTAATGAAACAAAGTGGAGTGAAAATGTGATATGCATGTTGATTAAATGTTAACTTGAGGTAGTAGTTTACAAGGACAGAAAATACATTATGTTATGAGTGCATTTAAGAATGTATGTACAGAGAATTGATGTATGAAAGCTGCTGACAACACTGCTGTATTATCCTTCTCATTATTTATACACAAGAACAAAAGGACCTTATAACTGTAATATCAGATAACTCAGAAATGGACATGTTTTTGCAAAGAAATGACAGTGTCACCAATAGGAAAGGGTTTGTCACCTATGAGCATGTAATAGACAGGCAAGTGTGGTATAGTTTTGTAAATGATACATATCAATCTAATGACAAACAACATACATAAGTGACCGATGACAAGACTGAGTGGATAACATGTTAGGAGTCCAGTTTTGCCATTGCTGATTTGCAAACATGTCTGACATACTGATACTGGGCATGCTCACATACAATTACAGGGATCAGTAACAGAGCAGCAATTCAACAGCAGCAACCCAATAAAAAGTATTGTAACAGGAGACCAATCACATGCCATACAATAAGAAACATTTATGGAGTCACACAACAGCCAGTAACCAGTATATTGTGACAAAAACAATTGCAGCATTAAACACATGTCTAGAGAACAACATGCAATACAGAGTATAATTATCTTGTTAACAGGTAATGCATGTAAGCAAGAAATGACCTAAGAAACATTTGCATCATGTCCTTTTAGAACACTTGCCTGAGCAGATTTCAGAGAGATGCATAGAAATCATTGGTGCCACAGACTTATGCATATGGGTCACTTAAGGAAGAACACCACCAAAGGGTGTACAATATAATCATATCACATAAGCTGTACCAGCAACCTACCTGGTATGAAAATGTATGATAAAGCTGGTCCTGTGAATGTGTGCAAGCCACTGTTGTCTGATACATTTTTCTGACAGACTGATGTTACCAAATTCAAACCACTGCCTATTATACAAGCTCTCTCCACATCCATGTGTTGACTGGATGTGCCACATCAGATATATATATATATATATATATATATATATATATATATATATATATATATATATATATATATATATGTAATATGAGCAATCAGATTTAGTCAGAATGCTTGAAAGGAGCTACATGTTACCGTTCATACAACACATCACAATATGACTAATTATTTGACAAGATAGCTGTTTCCATCATGTAGCACACACACTGTTCAGAGCTGAACACCAGTCTATCTGTGTAGGTATGCTATAAATTCCATTATACAATGACCCCTCCCCCATTAATATTCAAAAACGTGCATGCTGATTGGTCAGTGTGCACGTTGTAAATCAGAGTTATAGTAATGGAAAAAGGTCCGGTCGCCCGGACTTTTTCCATTACTATAACTCTTTTTTTACAGCAATGGAGAATGCAAGATCTCCATTGCTTCACACTGTCTCACTATGTTAAACGAGTTTAACATAGCGAGACAGCTTTAAAAAAAGCTACGAAGATTCTCTGTTGCTTTTTTTAAAGCTGTCTCGTTATGTTAAACTCCTTTAACATAGCGAGACAGTTTGTAAAAAGCAATGGAGATCTTGCTTTCCCCGTTGCTTTTTTAAAAACTGTCTCGCTATGTTAAATGGGTTTAACATAGCGAGACAGCTTTAAAAAAAGCAACAGAGATTCTCCGTTGCTTTTTTTTAAAGCTGTCTCGCTATGTTAAACCCATTTAACATAGCGAAACAGTTTGTAAAGAGCAACGGAGATCTTGCTTTCTCCATTACTTTTGCCCACAGCTATGATGTAAGGCGTAGGCATACGCATGCGCAGTACATCAGAACTGCCACAGAATACCAGACAGCTGCGGAAGGGCAGCAAGGAGGCATTATACAATGCCATTATTTAAGAAAAGTAATTATTTTTTGTCTTAAATAATGTCATTGTATAATAGCAATAACCCACTTCTGGGTGTGGGCAATGCTGAATTTACCCACGGTTGGCTTTGTTTGGCCACTCGCGCTTCACCCTCATTACCAAACCACACCAACCGTGGGTAAATCCAGCATTATCCACAGCCAGGCATGGGTTATTGCTATAATATTTAATGAACATGCCACAGGAGGACTCACAGTACAACATGCCCTGAATAAACATTTCAATGCCATGCAGTCACTACCTGTGAAGATCTATCATTGTCCAACATAAAAATTAAGAACAATAACTAAATTCAAATGTGTTAATGTACGAATTTAAGCACTGTTGCATTCGAACATCCTACAAATTTATTTGCATATTATAGGGAATAGTGTAAGACATGCAGGCACCACAGCAGATGTCCAACATTCAAATAACTTCTGTTCACCTGCAGAATAATTACCTCATCAGTGTGTTGAAAAAGGGGTGTAGGTAGACAAAGTAATGTTGTAATCGTGTGATCTTACTGATGCCACACAAAACACTGGCCATTTGAAGATGAAAACATGTTCCCCACACCCCACTTAATAAATGGTTGGATGACTTTCTACCTGCAAACATTAAATGTCTATCTTTCAACTCATCAGCTCATGACACTGTTATAACAGGCACTGATGTACCTATTTGTGGACATAATATTTCCCAAAGAAGCAAACTTTCTTTTACATAATGCATAGAAAACTGCAATCATTACATTACAAACTGTATGCATAACTATACCCTTGTGTAGTAATGAAGTTGTGGATGTGAAAGGTGGGCTTAGGGTATGGTGTAGTCATCTTTGATTTAAAAAATATTTATATATATATATATATATATATATCCAGGGTATAGTTTTAATGAGCACATGCTCACCTAATTGCAAACAACCTCACAAACACGCATACACATACACACACATGCACACACACACACACACACACACACACACACACACACACACACACACACACACACACACACACACACACACACACATCCAAATCTGCCATATTGGTTATCGACCCTCCTACCTATCTAGTTGCACAATCTAGAGAGCACTGTATTACTCACAAGTACTACAGATGTCTGACTGTCAGATTTTACTTTTGTCAGGATGACCTCATCAGTATGTTTCATGCAGGATGTTTCCATAACAGTTGGTATATGGGAGCTTTGCACACATTTAAATGCATGCTTTCCAGGGGAAGTGGAAACAGCAACAAATATTACACACAGACACATGCAAGTTTTCCTTGGTGGGTATTAAATCTCCTACCTAAGTTACACAGACTAGAGAGCACTGTATTACTTGCAAGTGCCACAGTAGAAGTCTAATACTTAGGGGAATAGATTGTACTTTTGTCAGGATGGTTCAGGGAGGATGTTACTGTAAAACCAGTGATACAGGAGCTGTGAAAACAGTTAAATGTGTTAATCTCATGATAAGTAGATACACTGCCAAGTGATACACACCATCTCTCTCTCTCTCTCTTTCTCTGTCGCACATGCAAGTCATCCGTGTTGGGTACTGAACTTTCTATCTATGTAGGTTACACAACCTAGAGAGCAAACTACTAATCACAAGCACCATATGAGAATATAGACAATACCTATGTGAAACTGGACATTGGAATACTTGCAAAGAACAAAGAGATGGTACTGTGCACCCCAGGTCAAGCAACAAATGCATATGTGTGCACAGGACAATGTAACATGCCTATGCATGTCACATGCAATGACATAATTTTATAATGCAATGTAGATAGCTATACCTTTCAACTTCTTAATGCAAGAAATCTGGTCAAAGCCTAAAATAAAGGGAGGATAAAGGCTCAAAAATAGGGATGGATTTTAAATATTGTTCTTATAAACTTAGAAAGCTGCTGGAATAACAGAATGTATTATTGTCATTATTTAGTGACTGCAATCCTCATTTGCCAGAAAACTTCAAATTTTATGAGCAACAGACCAAAAATATGAGGCAAAAATCTGGGCGTTCTGTGAAAATCTTGACAGTTGAGAGGTATAGTAGACACTGTTCTTACTGTACATTGTATTACTGTGAGGAACATTGACATGTTTCACATAATGGGTTGACATACACATTAACTGTTGCACACCACTGGATTATCAATCAAACATTGCAGTTACATCATGTAGGGTGATTGCACATATGTGAGTTGTACATAGGACAGTATATTGCAGAATGACAGTGACAGATTTGGTGAGAACAGGTTAACCAAGCTGATAACGCAGTGCAAGTGCAAACATTGTAGAGCAGCCATATTACTTTCCATAGATGCATTAAGTGAGTCAACATCATTCAAAAATCATTGGCATCTTTGGGCAACAGTAATACGGGCATACAAACATTGTGCAACAGAAAATTATAATTCTTTGATTTTGTCTTTTTTTTCCTTGAACTCTTTGAGTGCAGCACAGCTAAGCTGATTTGTGCTGCCGATGTCAAATTGTTAGTGCATACATAATCATACCATGGATTTTTGAACTTAAAATGGTAATTGGCAGTACTCTATGTACACCATCATGGAACATGTTATCATTCTTATGCATTTTAACATTTTCAGCAAGCCAAGAAAAAAAATTAGACCTGAGTATTATCTTAGCACAACAACTAGAAATTCATATTTATGACAGTTTTGTTTGACAGTAGATTTCAGCCAATGTCAATATATGTAATCGTCTTTATTATCCTATTGACCCCTGTAATCCGTATATCCAACTCATCATTCTATTTAATGTTTCAAATTAAATTAAACTGAGCATAGCTTAGCACAGTGGCACAAAGTGAGACACAGTAATGCAGACAGAAGTAATAAAATTCATGGATACTGCCGTATGCTGTGTACTTCCCTTTAGCCTTCTTTGTATATGTTACCCAGTGCCAGACATTGCTCAAATGCAGAGGTGAAAGAATAATGATAGAGACAGGACAAGATATATCAGCAGGGTGACATGGTCGGAGGGACAAAGTAGGTTATCATAGAAGAAGGATAATGGTGGCCCACAACAATATGTGGCCAACAGGAACACATAAATTAGTGAACTAAAAATATTCAGTAGCAGTTAATGGTAGGATTAGAACCCTAGAAATTATTCAAAATCTTTCCACACATGCGAGTATTAGCTCACTGCATCCCAAAGGACTTATTACTACACAGCATTAAAATAACACTATTGAAGCACAATGAAAACTTATTGAAAAGGAGAGATGAGCAGGGAGATTTGCAGACAGTTGCATAAAGGAATTGCAATAATATGTTTTGAATATGATGTCTTGTTGCATGATTCCATTGTTATGTTAAGGAAATGTGTTATATGTAGAGAAATACAGACATCTGTAAGTAAATATATGATAAGAATATGAGCTGCAATGAAGTAAACTGGTATGCCTCTCTAATCATCAAACACATGACACTATGCCAAAACATTAGGCTACAAACAGAGTAAATATCCATACACTCCACATTGAAACTCATAGTTTAATTTATCTAGCAGCCTAATAAATTTTACATTAGCTGCTCTACAGTACTGCCTTTAGTATGGCTTTACTCTGTATTCCCATACATCAGCAGATTTAAGCACATTTACGTGACTGTACCTGGACCATTGCAAATTAGTCTGAAATCTTCATGTTTTGCAACAATAAGTTAAACAGCGTTCATTGCCACTCAGCATTGCAAGTTAAATTCTGTGAAAATGCCAGGGACATGCAGTGAATGCTTTTTCATGGACCAGTTCTAACCATGTGTGTGTTTTGACTGTGAATCTATTTTTTTTGACCACATTAAATGTGTGAAAATGGGTGGAGAAAACAATAGTGAAAGTGGAGCTGACAAGCAGAGAGAAGCATGCAGGTAAAAGAATACAGGAATTCCCAGGAGGGTTGTGGAAGAGCACCATAGCTATAAACTTCCTTACAACATCAAAGCACAATTGTACATACAATTTCATGACTTTGTAGAGCCACCACACCAGTGATGGGTAACAACAACAGAATAATGTTGTATGGCCAATTGGACCTAGTCAGTTGTGTCAGAATGACATATAGGCAAAGTGGAGAGATATGTATGGGGCAGATTTTTTGTGGTACAGGTGCCCATTTTATATTGTTTTATTTGTGAGAGAAAGGAATGTTGGAAGAGGTGTAGGTAGGGTAGGGTAGATTACCAGCAAATATACAGGGTATACAATACATACTAGGATGGTAATGGAGACAAAAGGTTGGGAGACACCATGATTGGGGATAGATAGAGGACATTGGAAGCACACCCATGTCCAACATGAGAACATGATCTTTCACTATTGCATACCTTTGCAACATCCATATATGATGGATCTCTGGTTCAATTCTTGGCTAGGGTTCCTTCTGTGTGGAGTCTACATGTTAAATTAAATCCCACCTACTAAACTTGAAATTATGCTGTTGCCTTGGCCACACGTAGTCTTAGTCTGTCCTGCTGTATAACCTGTTGCATCTCCCAGCTTTCTTTCTCTGTTAGTAACTTCTGCTTAAACTAACCTCCTAAACCCTCAGCTCTACTACTATAGCCCTACTATAGCCCCCTCCTTTCTCTACTCCCTCCCATTTCTCCACACTATTTATCTTTTTTCTCCCAACTTCCTATCAATGTCTGTACATTTTCCTTCTTTTGAACAATGATTATCATTTTGTTCTTATTCTTATATGTAGTAAATTTAGATGACTGCTATCAGTGTAACCCTTAATGTTCATATTTTTTTCTTTTGTTTTTCTCTTTATAATTAATTTCATATTTGCATTGTTATTTTTAATAGTTTTTGTCCTGTATGTTTATCTTTGTTTATGTTTTGCTGGGACTCTTTCCCCTTTGGTCTCCACTGAAAATGGGTTGGTTACTATCAGTGCAATGTAAGTAGTTAATAACCTTTTCTTTTTTACAATTATTTTGTATTGTGATTGTTATTTAATATTTGTATATTGTCACTTTATCTTTACTTATGTTTGCCGGGGCTTTTCCCCTCGGGTCTCCACTGAAAATGGATTTGTTTGCAAACTCATTTGGACTAACCCAGTTAACAAATGTGAAATAAAACAAATAAATACATAAATACAACAGTGAATATCAAGTCCTCACCCTGAGAAATGTCATTACTGTCTTTTGCAGCAGCTCCTTGGGTCAATGCCGAACATGACATTGTCATTGCAATGCAAAACAGGACCTTTTCAACCCCACCAATATGTGCACCAAGGTCCATCTCCATTATATCTTCCACCAGTCTTATCAGCTCCTGCTGGGTGACAAAATTGCCACCTCCACTACTACTGCTCCCAGAGGGTACCATTGCACCAGCAGCCAGGTCAGAGTTGCCTGACATACATGGAGCAGGTAGGGCAGGGGCTGTGGAAGCAACACTGGTAGGTTGGGACTCTGAAGTGCTAGGTGTCTGTGTTACCATCTCTAAGGATATAGCAGGCTGAGCCCCAGTGGTTGGTGTAACTCTCTGTGCTATTGATCATTAATTTTCAGCAGCAAATTATGCATCAAATTGTTAATAAACTGCAGCTGCCACTCACAAAAAATGAAATAAACAAAACAAACAATAGAGAAATATCATGGGGGAAAACAAAAAAAATGGTAATTAGATACTTGACATGTCACAGTACTGTATATTTTAAACAAACATTTTTGACAATATGGAAACAAATATGATCTTTCACTATTGTTCACCTTTGCAACATCCATATAGGATCTCTGGTTTGATTCTTGACTAGGGTGCCTTCTGTGTGGAGTCTACATGTCCATCCTGTGTTCATGTGGGATTCCTCCAGGTAGTCCGCTTTCCTCCCTCCCACATTCCAAAGACATGTGTCTGCAGCATTTCTCCCCGGGCCTCCCATGAAAATAGTCTCTGTCCTAGTCAGACTTTCCCAGTCAACAAATGTTAAATAAAATAAAATAAATAAAATGTATGTGTTATTAAATGAGCAAATATCACTGTGCTTATATAAGAAACATCTGCCTTTATTTCACTATGATGGTTTGGAACTATGCATTCTAACTTAATAATTAAAATTACCATAATGGAATTCTTCCTGATAGACTGCTGTTAAGATCTTATAAATAATTATCAAATTAAAAAAAAATCCTGCTTCTCAGTACTGAACCCGCACACAGTAAAGCTGGTATTCTACTTAGCTAATGTAAGCAGTGACACTTATTTGGGAAGGCATGCATGCTTGAGATGATTGATTAAGTATGCCTGCTTGAGATGCTACTGCTTGAGAGAATGAAGACAATAATATGGTTTTAATTTTTGCATGATTCATACCTAACCCATTCCTCTCTAAGGTGAGTTAATTTATCCTGGTGCTGCTAATGAAGCTATCTCCTCTGCAGCTGTAGAGAACAAAAACAAATAATATTTATATAATAATAACAGATTTAGAGGCAATGGCCACTATTATATTATAATAAGGCATTGCATGAATAGAAGCAATACAATCGATTAAGCGCTTTCATCTGCCCTTAGCAGATTTCATCAGAACAATGAGTATTTCTGCTTCCCTTCCTTAAATACCAAACATTTTGGCGCCAAACCTTAATAGATATTGCTTAATTATTCAATTGATATAATCACCATATTACAATGTTACTAACTAAATATATAAAGTTACTAGCATGTGTGTGTTAGATGTTTTTACATAGTTTTAAAATTTTAAAAAATACAAAAGGTCCCTAACTAATATATGTTATAACTAACTATTGTATAAACAATATCACACTTAAAAAAATGTATATATATAGCAAATAAGATACATGTTCTATATACATCCCTCAATACATAACTCACACAATACAGGACTTCAATGTAAACTACATAATTACCTACATAATAAAGATATGACTGTTGGTTGATAAGTATCAATATATATTGAACTATCAAGCTAATCTATCTGTCACATAGCAAAATGTATTGGTTGTCAATATTTGAAACTGTCACCACTGTATAAGTGGATTGTTCATGTTTACTGAATCTCTCTCCATATAATATTCTCACTAACTAAAGTGTAGTCTCACTGGGAATGGATCTCTACTACCATATTGCATGAGAGCAACCAAATGGTTACAATCTATATTGCTATCTATTGGAGCGGAGTGTAATGTTACACCTGTTATGGGCATCCCAATATTAAAAATGGTTTAATGCTAATATGTTCATTAATACCTGGATAGGTAGTTGCATCTAACATAATTTGCCATTTACTTTCCAATGCTCCTAACTTTGCCTTCCAATTTCCATTGGAAAGTAAATGGCAAATTATGTTAGATGCAACTACCTATCCAGGTATTAATGAACATATTAGCATTAAACCATTTTTAATATTGGGATGCCCATAACAGGTGTAACATTACACTTCCCGGCTCCAATAGATAGCAATATAGATTGTAACCATTTGGTTGCTCTCATGCAATATGGTAGTAGAGATCCATTCCCAGTGAGACTACACTTTAGTTAGTGAGAATATTATATGGAGAGAGATTCAGTAAACATGAACAATCCACTTATACAGTGGTGACAGTTTCAAATATTGACAACCAATACATTTTGCTATGTGACAGATAGATTAGCTTGGATAGTTCAATATATATTGATACTTATCAACCAACAGTCATATCTTTATTATGTAGGTAATTATGTAGTTTACATTGAAGTCCTGTATTGTGTGAGTTATGTATTGAGGGATGTATATAGAACATGTATCTTATTTGCTATATATATACATTTTTTTAAGTGTGATATTGTTTATACAATAGATAGTTATAACATATATTAGTTAGGGACCTTTTGTATTTTTTAAAATTTTAAAACTATGTAAAAACATCTAACACACACATGCTAGTAACTTTATATATTTAGTTAGTAACATTGTAATATGGTGATTATATCAATTGAATAATTAAGCAATATCTATTAAGGTTTGGCGCCAAAATGTTTGGTATTTAAGGAAGCAGAAATACTCATTGTTCTGATGAAATCTGCTAAGGGCAGATGAAAGCGCTTAATCGATTGTATTGCTTCTATTCATGCATTCCAGTGTTACCTTTATTTGCTGTATATGGATGTGGACTGTAGTGGTTGTGAATAAACATCTGTTTTAACCAGCGAGATATATTCTCTATTTTTGTTACTGACACGTCTGTCAGCATTCATCTAGAGCCCTGCTCTACTCGAGTTCCTAGTCTGTGGGTATCGGAGAAACTATTTTGTTGCTGTGTGCCTTTTTTCCAGTTCTTAGTTGCATGATTCATACCTAACCCATTCCTCTCTAAGGTGAGTTAATTTATCCTGGTGCTGCTAATGAAGCTATCTCCTCTGCAGCTGTAGAGAACAAAAACAAATAATATTTATATAATAATAAGGGCATTTAGAGGCAATGGCCTTATTATATTATAATAAGGCATTGCCTTAAAAAAAGAAGTTACAACCTACCTGTACTCTTCCCTCATTAGGCCAATAATTGAGTACAACGTCCCTTTTGGTATGTACCTTTCCAACTACCTGCAGCAATTGGAGAGATCACCAAAGTTCCTCACAGGGGGAATTCATGGTCTTCAGCATCTGTCCTATGTGGATCAGCTGGGATTACTGTCACTTTACTCCGTTTCATACAGACTACTCAGAGGCAATGTCTGCCTTATGTATAAGGCAGTATCTGACTTTGCTTCATTGAAAATGCTGCATATCTGTAAGCCCAGTGGCTCACAGGTTCCTCGCTCTTAAGACCTTAACCTGATATGTGACATTAATAGAACCTGCTGGAGGGACAGATTTGTCTTCCAGAGGTTACTGCACTTAGGATCATAGGATCATAGGAGGTTACTAGGCTATTGGCCCTGAGGCCCTTATAAGCCTAGCCAAGAGTGTAGCCCATGTTTAGACAAGTCAGCACCCAGAGCCCCTGTCCAGCAGGGACACCGGTGGAATTCCAGGAGTCTATTTTCTGTTTCCCATCCAGTTATCCAGGTTGCACTTAAAAAGGAATAATGAGGTACTCTGCTTGACATGGAAAGGGAGTCTATTCCACAGATGGGGGAGTCTCTGGGACACAAATCTGTCCCACCAACAAGTCCTATTGATATCACAGACCATACTGAGGTCACGCATATGGGTTGCTCGAGTGGAGCTTGACTTGTGGATATGCAGCAGTCCCATCAAGGCAGGGTCTGAAATTGCTTTGTATGCCAGACAGAGGTCACCTCTGAGAAGTCTGTATGAAACTGAGTAGAGGGACAAGGCTTTTAGCCTGTCTCTGTAGGGTAGGCGTTTGAGGCCTTATATTCTCCTGGTGAGGAACCTCTTGTGGAACAGACTCCCTATTCATGTCAAGCAGAAAACCTCTTTGGTCTAAATCAAGTGCAATCTGGACGATTGAAAGGGTAACCATAAATTCACTCAAGGGGGTCCACCTCTGTCTCTCTTGGGCATGGGTAATAGGTGCTGATTGGAGAAAGAATGGCAGAACTTGGCTAGGCTTGCAAGGGGCCTAGGACCATTAGCCTAGTAACATCCTATGATCCTATATTTGAAAGCATAATGAGTAAGTGCCTTGGCTGACCAGATAATTACTGCCATATCCTAGACAGGTCATAGGTCATTATGCTTACACAACTGGGAGGAGGTCCTTTAGGAGGTGTTCCTTGTGCTTTTAAGGTCACTATATTGGCAATGAGATTGTTCCCCAGTGTGTGGAATGCCAGTTGCATTGGAGACAGCTTTTCCAAGCCTCAGCATTATACTGAGACCCTGATATAATCTCCCTGCAGCAGTACATGGCTGTAGTGCTTCATGAGGAGTACCTCAAATATCCTTGACTCAGCAATACACTATCTCTGTGCTCTGAATATATAGTGATATTCTCTCCATCACCAGCCATTTTGCAAAAGTCAAGCTAAGAAAATATGTCTGAATGTATGCCTTATTCACATCTCACATGTTACTGGTTTTGTGCAAAGATGTATAGCCTTGCCAAATGCAGTTGCATGACTGGAAGCAGATGGACTCTTGGCAAACACATTGGCACTACTTGCAGCAGATAGCAGATAGCACTGAAAGTATCAAACTTGGCATTGAGCTGTACCATATGTGATACTACATTCATTATCACAGGTTCCAAAATTCAACATTAGACTGCTTACTGGCATGGCTTTTGAGGGCTGCACTTTGGAAGATGAAAGATGCTGAATGCTGATATATTATGTTGACGCTTAACCAATGTTACAATATCACTGTAATGACTGGGAATCAAACTCATGGGATAAAGGATGTAAAACTTGCAACTTAATGCATTAAATGACATTAAATGACATTTCCACAGGTAACTATGTTTCCATCTTGGAAATTTCACATATACTGATATTTGAATGATTAGAGATGCACTTCAGAGAGGCATATATGTGTATGGTTTTAATTGTCTTGGAATGCATTCCTATGTAAAAGTTATTCTTACTACAAAGAAATATAGTTCACATGGATGCAGTTGAATGTGATGATTAATACAGGTTTGTTTATGCTACATTCATACTTCAGAAGATGTAAAGGCCCTAAGAGCATAGTTGTTATATGTGATGAGTCATGATGATTACAGCAAAAGTATATTGGCCACCATACATATGAAAGTAATTTTTACAATATATTCATTGTCATGCCTAGGAAGTTGGACATATATCAGGATGTGTATATCTCTAAAACAATTATCAAATATCAAATATATTAAACAACACATTTTCATTATGCAAGGCTTACTGATACATTGATTGCAAGAAGCAGGTTTAACATTATCAAGTATCTTTACAGTTATGGTCCGATTCAAACAGTTGTGAGAAATGTTCTTTTATACCCTTTTTTAAAAAGTGTCTTGCGACTAGATTTGAGCCATTAATAGAATGTATATTTTATCAAAAGTCACTGCACTTACACCTTGTGTCTCGGAGATATCTCTTTGACAAGTGGAATTTCTCCTCTTACTACTGTCCAGAGTACTGAAAAAATGTGTAGTTGCCAAACCTGCTTGAGCTACCTAAGGCAGCCTAAACTAAAATTTTATCTTTATTTCCTTAACTAGTGAAGCATGTCTGTGCAATTCCAAGCAATTAAAATGAAAAAAAAAAAAACTGGAAAATTAGATATTGTGAATAATGGCAAAATGTTCTGTAACCAGGATTCAAAGAATGTTTCATGTGCCTTATTTCTCTCAATTCACTTCAGGTACACATTGTACCACAAAATTTGAGATCAGTCAGGTGCATTTACTGATGTAAGTACTCTCCCTGTTGAGGGGAGCCACTCAGTTTAACTAGATGTATTTGACCTACCTAAGGCAGCTTAAACTAAATTGTTCACATATTCCCTAAGGTAGTGAACTGTATTTGCACACCACCAAGCAAATAACAAATGAAAAGAACATTAGGAGAGCGATATATGTTACAGAAAGTGAATGACATGCAATGCATGGGTATATGTAGCAGGGTTCCTATTACATGAGCGATCACTAGAAATACCAAACGCTCATTTGTCAAACCCAAACACACAAAACCACAGAATATCGAAGGAATGGATCAGCAAATTTTTTCCCAGGGAAAAAAAATTTCTGAGCCGTTCTCCAGACTTTGCTGTTTTCTTCACTGTGATGTGATCTCAGAGTTGGTATATTTAAGGTGGGGGTGTATGGGGGGCACAGCCACCCACATTGGGGGTTATGGTGGGCAAAGCCCCCCACTTTATGTTGCCTGTACATTTTGTTTTGGATCAGCGGATTTTTTTTCCCTTGGAAAAAAATTGCTTATCCATTCCTTCGAATTTTTGTGGTTTCATGCATTTGGGTTCGATAATAGATCATTTTCTATTTCTAGCGTTTGCTCATACTGGCACAAGAAGTGCATTCAGGTGAACAATTCTTCCTTTTCACATCTCCTTGGAGCATCAAACATGTAGTTTGTGCAACATATTATTGTAGTTAATGAAAAATTATGTTAAAGTCAATCAAATGTTGTTATTAACAGGGACAACAGCTGATTTTTAAACAACACAATAGTATCATAAAGTTGATTAAATATGTATTCAGGCAATCCTCTGTAAAATACAATGTCAGTGGATTCAAACCATGAATCAGATATATTTTATTGATAATTTCATTGTACTTGCACCTTCTGCCACAGAGAAAGTTAACTATCAACTGCATTTTCTTCCCCCAGTAGTACCCAAAGTGCTGACAGCTGTACACTTCCCCTTGGCTAGTTAACAAAACCTATAGCAGCATGAACTTTCACCTTTTTTCTTAAATTGTGATAGTGATTTTCATGCTGCCAAGTGGCACACAAACAATATATATATATATATATATATATATATATATATATATATATATATATATTATTGTAAATATAACATTTACATGTACATCTTTGACCAAATGTGCTATGTTGCAAAAGGGAGCTGTATGGATTTGAACCCTCAAACAAGGGTATTGAAAGCAATCATTTCAAACTATTTCATTGTATGGATTTGAACTCTCAAACAAGGGTATTGAAAGCAATCATTTCAAACTATTTCACTCAATAGCTATAGATAAAGGCATATATTTACAAGGTAACAAACAGTTTAGATGTAATAATGTGATATTGTATCAAGTTGAAAGTGCAACAGAAACAAGTTAGGAATGTTTTCCTTTCACATTTGACTGTGAATGTTTGGGTAATTGGAATATTGATAACAGTGAACATGGGCATGTTCTCATGCAGTAGTAAACAAAGACTGCAGTCACTGCAGATGCATCCATTTTTTTCTGTCTGTTGTATCCTTTCATTATCTATTCTTTCATTATAACAAATCTTTCTTCATTTTATTGCCATATGCTATATTTAATAATGCTTACGGTACTCCCTTTAATATGAATGACATTTCCTACTAAGGGTCAGTAACTGTGGTCATATAAGTCAGCATTTGAATGTTAGGATTGTCATTTTCTAAATCAGTCAATGTACTTGAAGACTTTTTTCAATCTCTTCACCTTGACACATCATTACTAGATGTATATCAAAGAGAGGAGAGTGTGAAAGCTGATTGATCCTGCAATCAGGATAATCAAAGACACCTGCAAGCTATTAACAGGGGACCCTTCTCATTGCTGGTCCTTGCATTGCTAGGGTCTCTGCATGTACAGGAATGCTAATGATTTAGCACCTCATTTGCAAAATCATAATGGTCACAGGGCTGACTGTGTACTAAAAATAATGGTAATGGTGTAGCTAATGGCCTTGAATTATACTGGAGAGAGTGTTTTGTAACCAGAGTTTGGTACTGCTAATAAAACAAGATTTGGGGAGATTTTTCTATTTTCTACAGGCTGTACTGTCAAGGTATGTTGTATTTCTTAAGTACTGTTTTTAGTTTAACAATAAAAGGTGAAGTGCAGTGACTGCTGAAAAGCATTTGTATAATTTTAGATTTATTTGATTTACTCACTTCCTTTTGCCATATACATGTCTACATTTCTACAATCAAGCTATGAAATACTGCATAACTAATTTATTATTATTTAATTTTGTATGCAATGTTTTTAAAGTTATTGCAGTTGATTGTATTGCAAGTATGTAGTAAGGTCAGGGAACTTATGTGTGTTAGCAGGGAATGAAAAAGTGTTTTGTTCTTGCATTTCTATAAACTGAATTCCACAACAGTGAATATGGTGGTGTAACATTTTGATGTTACTTTTTAATGCTGCATTTATAATTGTTATTGCGGCAATGTACTACAAAGTTTAAAACTGTGTTATACCAATTACAGTTGTTTTATAAGATCTGTGCTGATAATTGAGTTTTACATATACTTTTTTTTTGTAGGAGTATTGGTTGTAGGGAATGGGGGTTGGTGGAAGGATTGGGTGAGAGGAATCTGGCAATTGTGAGTCAGTGGTGGGGATTGGAGAATGGTGTTTGTAAGGATTGGGGAGATAGTGTGTAGTCATACGGTTGCATGTAATCACACAGAACTGAGCTCACAGCCATTGGTTCACTACATATGTAATTATGTATGTCTGTTTTCTAGTTTTTTCTCATCCAGGGATATGGCACCCAAGAAGGAATCTGTACCCAGTAAGCCACCATATAGTGATGCAGGTAATGAGGTAATTATCAAGGCCTTATATCACCATGGATTTTTTTCTGTTAGGGAAGGGTTGAGGTGACTAATCTGCCTGAGACAGGATGTGGCAGGTGGTCATTGACCTTAATGCAGTTGGAAGTCATGGGAGATCCTTCCTCTATTTTAGACACTGGGCAACTGACAAGATAACCTGTGCCCACTGTAGGGCCATTGCAATTGCTAGGAGCAGATGGCTAATGGGGGAGATCCTTCTACAGAACCACTACTAACTGAAATTCCCTGTCTGCTATCAGAGCTCAAGATATCTCATCAGAGGGTTCCATCAGAATCCTTGATGTTGGCACAAATGTGAATGACAGACCCAGAGTGTCATAAGAAGATCTTCCAGGTATGCAAAAAGTAAAAGTGTCACTGTTATATCCTTATATGCACATATCTAATATGTATGATATATATCTATCTCTCAGTATGTATATATCTTGTTTTATATATATACATATATATATATATATATATATATATATATATATATATATATATATACAGAGACAGAGAGACAGAAACAGTGATAACTGTGTGAGTCAGACTGCAATCATATGGAAAGAGTGGAGTTTACTTTGGGTTTGGGGGGAACAGTCAGCTGTTCACTAACGTCTTTTTTATGGGTGCATTTTTAATATGCACTTGTGTAGGAGACTGTTCTGTTTTTCTTGTTTCATAGGCTTTGTGATACTTAGCAGTCTACTTTGTTTTCCATTTCTCTTATACAGGCACTTCTGGGTTGCAGGCTGCTAGCCCAGTGGTAAGCACACATTTGTTTATTGCTAATGATGTAGATAAGATCAGGTCTATATGACAGTAAAGTTGATGTAGCTTTAGCAACTGTTATGAATGTTATGTTATGAAGTTTAACATACCTCATTTATTAGGAAAATATGTGATCAATTTTATTCTCCATTTTTCTGATTATTAGGTTGACTGCTTGTTTTCATAGGTAATACTGAGAGTGGCAATGTGAAACTCCTACCACCTGATGCCGGAGTATTGATAATCTCTGATAATGATGATGGTGGTGGTGATGAACAAGCACAGTGTGGGGGTACATAAGGTCAGTCTGACACTGAGGTTGTGACTCCCACATCCCCTGCACATATTTTGGACACAGTCAGTATGCCTGCACATACCCAAGACACGGAGGCCTCTGATATTGGACAAGCTGAGTTTGACACAGTTGATCAGGCTATAGTGGTTAACCCAGATGCAGAGCAAGTTGCTTATCTCAGTAGCCATCATGAGGGTATGCTGCCACACAGGATGTTAGTAGGGGTGCTCAGAAGAGGTCTTCTGTCAATTCTCTTATGGAAGCTGGTGTGTCATTAGGTTCTGACAAACATATATGTACGGCATAGTAGAGGCACAGGCATTCTCCACCTGGGCCACGGAAGAGATAATGTCACTACAAAATGTCATGCATTCGGATTTGAGTGACTTCCTGAACTATGTGGGCAACTCCTTAGACAGGATGAATGACACACTGGATAGGGCAGTTTTGGTGATGGAAAGTCTGTTGGGGGAGGATATGCATCCAAGTGACCACAGAGCCATTCCATCTTCTGGTGTTAGGAGATGTGACCATACAAGATCCCACTCCCACAGTGACACTACCTCTACTGCTCCATTAGTTATTGCAGTGTCCACACTCATATGTAGTAGGCCATTGGATCATGGTTCTGGATGTAGTCCTGATGAGAGCAGACATTGCTTACATTCAGGTAGCACCCCAACATCTATCCAGGGCAATGAAACTAGCAATGCAGCTCATGGTGACTCAATAGTGAGGCACACTGATGTCCCACTCACTAGGATGAATAGAGAGAAAGTAACAGTCAGCTGCCTGCCAGGTGCCAGGATCTGCCACATAATGCATGCACTCAGGTCCCTCAACAACAGGTACAAATATGAATCTGTCATTGTACATGTGGGTGTGATTGACCTGAGACTCACCTTCCTGGACTACATGAAAAGAGACATGGAGGAGCTCTTATGTAGCCCAGGTGGGTATGACCCTAGCCCTGAGCAGCATCCTACCATCACTCAGAATGATACCAAAGTACAAGCAGAAAATTATTGATTTCAACAATTTGCTAAGTTTCTGGTGTCATTCTAAGGGTATCCAGTATCTGTCTGCCTGGGATGACATGACTGACAGACCTCGATGCTTTGCCAGAGATGGCTTGCATCTGTCATCCCTGGGCATCCAGATGCTGGCCAAGGCTCTTGCCACCTCTATAGTGCCTTTTTAGGTGGTGTTCAAAAGACCAAATTACCATTGTAACAGCTACAAACAAATGCTATCTGAGGGTCATGCTGCTCAACGCTAGAAGTCTAAATCTCAAAATGCACTCGCTTGAAGCACTCCTTAAAATGGAGAACATTGACGTTTGTGCTGCAACAGAGACCTGGTTCAAGGCAGCAGAAAGCACCCCTGTACAACCAAGCTATAACTCATTCCACACCTTTTGCACCCAGGACTTGGACTAAAACTCCAAAGGCAATGGTGTTTCCATATTCATCAAGAATGTGTACACCTCCAGACTGGTAGCTCAACATAATGAATCAGAGATACTTCAGGTGCAGCTAACATTGGGTAAGACAGCTATTCAGATCATAACCTGCTATAGGTCCCCAACCATGTCCCACGAATCACACTCTACATTCCTAAGCACCCTGGAGAAAATTAGGGTCCATCCTAACACTCTCATACTGGGTGACTTCAACTACCCCTCCATTAACTGGGAAAACTACTTATGTACCAATACACTTGCCCAACATTTCCTGCAATTCATTAATTCCAATGCCCTGGACCAGCTTGTTCTTACCCCCACTAGTGGTAGCAACATCCTTGACCTGGTCATTACTAACATGGGCAACTGTTGCTGTACACGAATAGTCAACTCCTCCCTGGTTAGATCCAACCACAAACTAATCACCTTGGAAATCCACATCTCTCCCACCTCGCAAAGGTAGCCACCATGAAAAACTTCTCCAAAGCTAACTATGGGCTCCTAAAAACAGAGGTGGCTAACTTTGCGGCACCCATGCAAATGGAGAATAGTTGCATGACCACTGAATCATACACCAATGCACTGTACGAACACATACACAAATGCATGGATCTCGCCATACCCAGTAGAACCAAGACACTCTCCTCCAAAAAAGTAAGCCAATCTGGTGGTACCCTGCCATAAACAAACTCTACAACAGAAGGAGGAAACTGATGCATAATAAGGTGAAGTCCCAAGACTGGAAAAACTCCCTTATCAGCCTCAGTAAAAATTTGAGATCCCTCATCAAATCCTCTAAAGCTAGCTATGAAAACAGAATTGCAGCAGATACAACCACAAGGCCTTCCATAGTTATGTAAAGAATCTCCATGGCAATACCCAGATTTGATCTGAGCTAGTACACAATGGTACCTCTTATACCGAGCCAACAGATATTGCCCATATACTGGCCAACAGATTCAGTGCCAACTTTACCCCCCCCCCCAAAGGACCAATCGCAATACCAGTAGATTGCCAAGCACCCAGTATTACCACTGCACAGGTTAAATCAGCACTGTCCCAGGCCAAGAATACAGCTTCTATGGGACCTGGCAATATCCCAGGCTGTGTTCTACATGAACTATAGAGTGAACTGGCACCTCACCTGTGTGCCCTATTCAATCACAGCCTCACCTCAGACTTTGTCCCTACCAAATGGCACACTGCTACAGTCATCCCTCTCCACAAAGGAGGAGTGACTACAGACCCTGGGAACTATCGCTCCATTAGCCTGATGAGTCTGATATGCAAAGCTATGGCACGCATCATCATGGACCTAATAAACAAGGATATGGGGAATCTCCAAACTCTGGATCCCACACAGTTTGGTTTTGTGAAGGGTAGATCATGCCTGCTCTACTTGGTCGACTTCAAGTCAGTCACCAGAGCTGTGGATGAAGGCAAGGTGGTTCATACAGCGTACCTAGATCTGGCCAAGGCCTTTGATAGCATTCCCCACTCAGAAATAATAGAAAAACTCACTAGGTGGGTTGCAAACTGGCTCACAGATAGAACCCACAGTGTGAAAGTAGCTGACTCCAGGTCAGACTGCTGACCAGTCACAAGTGGAGTCCCACAGGGTTCGGTCCTGAGTCCTTTCCTGTTTGGTATCTACTTCTTTGAAGTCCAGGCCAACACGAAGGGACTCTGGCTGACAAAGTTCACAGATGATTGCAAGTTGGGAGCTATTATTAACTCCTCAAGTGATGTTAACATCCTACAGAAAGGTCTCACTGAGACCAACAACTGGTGTCAGAACCATGGCCTTAAGCTCAATGTCAAAAAATGTGTCATCATCCCCTTTGGGAAAAACCTGGTTCCCATGAATTACCACATCAATGGTAATCTACTGAACACAGAAGGTGTTATAAGAGATCTGGGAACATAGGTTGACAGTAACCTCTATTTTGACCCCTCACATTGCCACTGTGGTCAGAAAGTCCTTCTATGCTGCACATCTCATTACTAGGGGTTTTACATCCAGGAAGAAAGAGGTCATTGACTCCCTCTGCTCTTCCCTCATTAGGCCAGTCATCAAGTATAATGCCCCATTTGGCATGTATCTCATTAGACACCTGTAACAACTGGAGAGGCCACAAAAGTACCACACAAAGAGGATCCTAGGCCTTAAACACTTGTCCTATATGGACAGACTCAAAAATTCCAACTATTCTCTATTTAATATCACCTACTTAGAGGCGATCTCTGCTTGACTTACAAAGCCATGTCTGACCCAGCTCTGTTAGAAATGCTACATCTAAATAAATCCCAATCCCTCCGCATCACATGCTCCAGAGACCTCAACCTCATTATCGCAATCAACAGAATGTGGTGGAGGGACAGGTTCATAACCCAGAGGCTGCCCATGCTATGGAACTGATTTCCCATGCATGTCAAATAGAGCACCTCACTGGCCCTCTTCAAGAGAAATCTTGATGAGTGGTTGGGAAATAGAAAATTCTCCCCGTGGATCACTCCAGTGGCTTTACTCGACAGAGGCACTGGGAACTAAGGTCGGGTGGCACAATGCCAGGGTAATCCTATAGGCTAGGCCTGTAAAGGCTCCAGGGTCATTAGCCTAGTACACACCTATGAACCTATGAACCTATAGCAGGAGGGATTCTTGTGGTTGAGGGTGACAACGCTGAATGGAGTAGTCTGCCATGCATGGCTCACATCTGTCCAAGATACCATATCACAGTGCTTGCTTGCATTCATGCAGACACATATATACGTAGAAAAAAAAACTAATTGCATGTAGGTCTTTTGCACACAGTGGATAGCTGATGCTTGCTTATTCCAAGATTGGATTTATCAATATGTATTACAGAGCCAAAGTTGCTAATTTCTTGTTCCTACTCATTTATAAATGGCTTACTACTATATTGTTGTACCACATTGTATTTCAGTTAGTATTGTCATTACAGCATTGAAAGAATAAGGTACTTCCATCTTTCTTCTTAGTTTTGTCATGCAAATGAGGATATATTTGACCTGCTCCATGTTTTATGGATGATGATCAGTTTGAATACTTGATGCAAACTATTGGATCTAACACATATCTATATGTCACAAACATTGCAAATGTCTTACAGAGGTGATATTGGCGAAATAACTGTACATCACAGAAGAAATGCTGTGCTTAGAGGCATATACATATTTTCATATGAGAGTAATCAGTTATATAACTTTTTTTTCTTTAGAGGTTCCACACTTATCAAGTCATTAATACAAGTAACAATTGTGTCCTTTTGGGTTGTCCCTTTCTGATGCAATCAGAACACAACCATTACATGCTTAAGTAAAGATTGTGTTGTCTAACAGGCATCAGTTTTCCTAATTGTATGTTCATAGGATTAGGCTTTGAGATAGGTTGTGACTGTGAGCGCTATCCTTTGCCTCTTTGCCAAAACAGGACATACAGTGAACACCACCATCTGCCAGCACCATCTGCTGCTGGTGGTTTTCCCTCAGACTCATCTGTACCTGCTGTTGCAGCTGTTGCAGCTGCTGGCTCTTCCTGTGGTCCTGCCCTTTGCTGTCCTTGTTGAATTGTTTCCTAAGAATTATATTGTGCAACGTGGCACAGACTGTCAGTATTGCAGCAGAGGTTCCTGGGTCATACTGCAGTGTGTCGCCTGTTTGCCTAGACTCCAGAACCTTGACTTAAGCAAACCAAACAAACATTCTATGATATTCCTAGTTTGAGAGTGAGCCTCATTGTATTCTTGCTCAGTGAGATTGTGTGGCTTTCTGATGGGTGTCATGGGCTAGGGCTCCAGTGTACAGCCGACATCCCCCTCTAGATGATCTTGAGGAATGGCACCCCTAGCAAACCTAGTGTACAGCTCATAAGTGTGCCATATGTGTGAGGGATAAAAACTGCCTGGGTTACTTGCACAGACAATGTAGATGATACCTTGGGCATTACAGACAACCTGACAGTTTACAGAGTGAAACCTTTTATACTGATGTATCTTCCATCCCTGTCCCCCATGGTGGGGCTTTCATCTGGAGTTTATGGAAAACAGATATGCTTCCTTGTAAGTACTAACACTTCATTTAAAAACTGATGTAATACGCTAGAGGCTGACACCTGTGACACCCCTAATACATCTTCTGTGGGTCTCTGGGAAGTGTCAGTAGTGGCACATACCTTTGTTTCCAGTGGGATGGGTGCTCCAAGATTTCCCTTGGCTTCAGATTGGACTGACAAAAGTTACATATTTTTTCCAGTAGTTCTGTGTCCACCCTGCATATCTCAACAATCTCATACATTTCATGATAAATCAAATAGGGTCTAAACACCCTTCTTCTTCTTGCCCGAGGTCTGTCAGCAGCAGAAGCAGCACCCTGATTTAAAGCCTATTGCACATACAGCATAATAGTAGCAACAGCTACCCCTAACATGTTTCTTTTCTAAGTGTGATTGTGCTTCTATTTCAGAAGATTTTGGTGCACATGGCAAAAACCTACACTGAGTGTACATGATAGCTTTATAGCTTTCTGAATAGCTCCACCATGTTAGATTGGTTAATTAGCATGTATTTCAGTTTTTTTTTCTTTATGTTTTTATTAGCATATTCTGTTGTTTCCCATTGTTTACTGACCCTACACAATATGTAGAGCTGCTTAATGAATACCAAATAGCTTGTTATCATGTTGGTGGCACTGTGTGACACCAACACAATTGCTATGACACCAACACAATCTCTACACTTCATGTAGCTCTTTATGAATCCTGCCCAATGTCTAGAAGATTTAGGATTTTTGCATGGAAGTGCTTGCATAGGTATTTTTATAACAAACAGACTCCAAAGATTTTTTCCTCAGTAGCTGACAAATGTTGGAGGTGTGATGGGGAAGAAAGAGGTAGGTTGGAACATATGTCCTGGGAGTTTAATACATTGTCAGACTTCAAAAATTCCTTATGGAGCACTCAGTCGGAAATATTGAGCGAGCAAATAGGTGTAAGTAAGGAAATTATTTTTTTTTCTGAGCTGAGATACAGAATCTGACTTTCCTGATATGATAAAGCCTTGGCTACCAAAAAATGACTACCATAAAATGGAAATCAAAGTGTAAACCAACTGTATTTGAAGTATTGAATATCGTAACAGAGATAAAGAACAGGAAGTGGGATCTTTAGAAAATTCTAGGAGCTGATTACATAGAAACAAATGGAAATTTGGGAAACAATACATATAGAATAATGTTTTGGAGGAGGAGCGAGATTTAAGGGAAGGCAGGAACAGAGCAATTTATGTAATGTTGGACTAAGGATAGTTATACAAAAATATGCGATATATAATGTTTGTAACTAGGATAATGTTAATATCATTTGTACTATTTTATAATAAATGTATGTTTGCTATGTTTTAAGTGATAATTCAATAAAGGTGCTAAAAATTGTTAATTACCCTAATATTCTGTGCTGTTTGCCTTGTGTGAGTCTGTGAATGGTAAAATATATTCACTATGTAAATAGAAGGTGCTGCACATGTAACAATACAGTCACACACAAAGAAAGATCTTAGATCATGTACTAAGCTAGAACAATAATGTCCTGTATAATTATAGGATGATTTACAATGTTTGAATAGTATGCAATAAAAAAAACAATGCTGTGCCACTGATGTATACTAAGTAAAACATAGCACAAACATAAGTGAACAGCATACTTAGCTGTCATTAGCAGCAGTTAGAGTCAAAGAAAGGATGAACTTAATGCTGAATGAGAAAAACATGCTTTAAATATGCACTGCTCCAAAAGATCTGAATGAAGTCATTAATATATAACATTACCCATTGTTTACAGTTGAATAAGTGGATTTAAAATTTCAGCTACTATGCTTTTCAACACTGGAAAAAACAAGATTTCTGGCAAAGAGAGTTGATGAAAACACGCTGCATACTGTTTAAATGTATGACATTGAACTGTGCAAATTTACTGGACTATCATTTGGCATTCCAGCAAACATTAATACAAAGATGGTAAATATGTGATAGAGGGCTTTAGTCATGCTATAAGCATAAGTGATGATCAATTAATGTTAGGTCAGATAAACAAAGAACATTTATTTATTTTCTGACATTTGTTTACTGAAAAAGTCTGACTGGATAATTTTATTAATTTTCATAGGAGGACTATGGTGAAAAGCACCACAGATATAAGAACAGAAGATACATATAAATATGTGAAAACTGATTTCATATTACAATATATTGTAAATTAGTAAATAAATGCAAATATTAATATACATATAACATGCAGAATAATATACATATACCATCAGGAAAACAAGATATATACTATATCATGCATCACTGAAACATGTTTGCATGTTGTAAGTAAGTGAGTTTATTACTCATCCATAAAGCAAATGTCAAAGTTGGACATTGAAATAGTGGATAAACTGGAGGACAGGAAGGGAGGGGAGATTGAGAAATAAATGTGGGAGATAGGAGAAATAAAGAGGAAAAGCAAGATTAAGAGTCAGGGACATAAGAGTACGAGAAATAAAAACAAGGAAAATGACAGCTAGGATGCATATAGGTATTACTGGAATAAGAGCTGGTGTTATTAGCCAGGAGATCAGCAAGTGCAAAGCCAGGAAACAGAGGAATTATTTTACTTGTTCCTTAAATAAATTAATATTATATATTGCCCTTATTAGTGCAAGGGTTGAATTCTAGACTTTTGCTGCACAGCGTCAGTACAAATTTTGAGCACAGGTTTTGTAAGGCTTATAGATAGATGTCAAGTACATTTTTATCAGAAGATTGAAGGTGACAATTTGGGAGGTAGTGTTGAAGAATTCTACTAAATGCTGAGCAAGAAGTGGGGTTATGTATAATGTTATGTATTATGACAAATTGGATATAATTTAGTGCTGGAATAATCTAACCATTTCAGAGATTTTAGAGCAGAGCAGTAATATGTTATATGACTTGTATTAGCTGCAATTCTAGCTACCTTGTTGTAACACTGTTCTAGTTTATATTTCAGGGTAGTCTGATGGTTGGTCAAGATGGGAGAACCATATAATATAGAACACAGATAGTATGTAGTGGCAAAGAGTAACTCTGGTCGATGCGTTAAGATTTTTTTTTTTGCTAGAGCATTCCTACATTTTGTGATTTTTTTTTTATTATTTTTTTTTATATTGATCTGTATGCAGTGGTCATATTTGATGCAGTTTTTGTAACCTGAAGCGGTTTGGTATGGGGCACTACATTATTTGGACTCTTGTTTAGGGAGGTCTATATTAAATCTGCGAACACTTAAAAAAGTGAACGCTGATTTATCAACCCCATGTAAGCGAAAGCTTACAATCCCGAACACTTAGAACAGTGATTTTTTTTCCCAGGGAAAAAAAGAAAAAAAAAAACTTTAAAACATTACATAAAGTCGGGGGCTGTGGCCCCCACACCCCCCTACTTAAATATACCAAATCCGAGATCGCACTACAGTGATGAAAACAGCAAAATAACGAAGGTGGCCAAGTGATTTCTTTCCCAGGGAAAGAATTCGCTTATATGCCATTTCGGTAGTTTGCTGTTTCGTGCTTTGATCAAGACGCATTCGAAATAATGCATCTTCGATCATATAATAGGGAACCGTTTAGGGATATGGATTTAAAATTATATTTCTGATGGTTATGTGATTTAGGGAACATAAATGTAGTTTTTTTGTTGGATTAGGGTGTTGGTGGTTACAGAGCAAGTTTTAAATAGAGTTAAAAGCATGCTTTTTAATCTTTTTTAAATTTTCTAGATTGCCTAAGGGACAAATAAGGGCACAATTGTCTTTATACTGTACAAAGTAAACTTTTTGTACAGAAGTATGAAGATTGTTTATAAAGATTTTAAATAAAAGACGACCAATGATAGAACCTTTAGAGAAAACAGTATTGAGGAGCTAATAAGGGTAAAGAACATAATTATATTTTACTGCCTGGCAGTGCTATGACAAGTAATGATTAAACTAAACTACTGAAGAGTAAATTGTCACGTACTCATTGTGGATAATTGTAGTGTGAGTTTTTTATGATAGACATTGTCGAAAGTCATCTATATGTGTACCCATATTTCTTGTGATATTTGCATTTTAGAGCTTTTCTCCTCGGGTCTCCACTGAGAAAGGGCTACTTAGAAGCCAGTTGGACTAACCCAGTTAACAAATGTTAAAATAAATAAATACAATAAGTTTTTGATAAGTACAGAAATATGGAAAATATGAGTTTACCTCTATCCCTGGCTTATCTTTAAAAGTTAAGAGAATAATTGTTGTGCTATGGGCAGGTCTAAATGCAGCTGAATATTGGTTAGTAATTGTTTCTTTACAAGATGTTGGAGTAGTTATTTATGAACACACGCTTCCCAATATTTTTGAGAGGGGGGGATACAATGGCAATGGGCCTGAAGGTTTGTGGAGAGGAATGATATTGCATTTTTTCCAGATGGTGGAGGTATGCGATTTCTGTACTGACCTATTTATAAGGATGGACAATGGATATACAATTGCATTTATAGCATTTGGAGGTATTCTGCATGATGGTTATCTGCAGAGGGTAGACAGGGTTTAAGTTTGGATAACAATTATTTTATGAAGAAGGTAAGAACTGCTTTCAGGGTACAATAATATATGCCTTTAGTATGAGGGTAGGGGTAGTCAGGAAAGGATTCATTGGTGAGGGATGCCATGCTGTAAATGAAGTATGAGTTACAGCTGGTGGCTGTTTCTAAGGGGGAGTTATTGGTACAAGGGTTAGGGATACTGTTAGTCTCTTATTACATTAGATTAATGAATGACCAGAATTTGTTGGAATTATATCTACAGTTGTTTTGTCAATCAGAATAGTATTGTTTCTTATCAAGGTTGCCTTGTCTTTTGGTAAGGTTACAATGTGCTTTAAAGCATTGTAGGTTTTGTTGAATTTTAAGTTGCTGTCAGTCTTTTTATGCCTGCCAGAGCCTGAAACAACTGCTGAAGAGACTAAGACAACAGACATTTCAAGTTTGAGAAGAACAAATATAAAATAAGAGTGAAAAGGCTGAAATGTTGTGTCAAATTGTTCCTTCATTAGAAAATAAGCCTGATGTGGAAAACATCCAAAGCTAGAAGAGAAGATGGTATTTCAATGAATAGTATAGTGCCTTGCAAAGCTTGTATCTCTTAAGTCTGATATAGCTATGCCTTTAGGAAAGCTGTCAGGGAATGTGTAGTTTGGGAGTGAACAAGAAGAGAATTTGAAATGCTTGTAAAACTAGTTTGGCAGTAAAATAAAGTTATGTGAATAGGTCAGTTGCATTGCAAGTAGATGCCAATCTAAATGACATGGGGACTGTGATATTAGCAGAGATTATAGTAGCTGCTTAAGAATCAAGATAATGTACAAATGCACTGGAAATACGCTCTGAGAGAAAAGGAGTTGTCTGCAATAGTATATGTGTGCAAGGAATCCCATAGCTATGTCTACACGAAAGATGCTTAGGTGGAAAAAAATAACCCATACAATATATATTTGCTAAGTCTTTGCACATGGTGACCATCAGATTGCAGAAGATGTTACCTAATCCACAGAATTGTGACCTGGAAGCAAAATACTCCCCTGAAAAGGAACTACACATAGCAGATATTTCAACTAGACTATTATTACCACAACAACATGAATGACTGTTTCTAAAGTAGAAGATTTTCTTTGGGTTAGCTAGTTAGTTAGTTAGTTAGTTAGTTAGTTAGTTAGTTAGTTAGTTAGTTAGTTAGTTAGCTGGTTAACCTTGATACACGGGCTGGACCTTGGACCCTTTTAATCAAAGCTCAAGTGCAGATGCACAACTAAGTACAAATACAACATTTTAGAGAACAGATTGCATAATAACCCCAAGTACATTTCATTGGATTCTAATGTAGAACATGTCAACACAATGTAATTCTATTTTGTCTTACATGCCAATACAGTTTTATGAATGTTAGAGTGTATAATTTTGTAAATAATATTGGTATATGTTCAAAAAGAAATGATATTAATAGTATGTTAATTAATTTAACTGAGTAACAGGAGGGAGTAGTACGAGAGAAGAGGACAAAATGTAAAACTTGCAGGTTTTTGAGTTTCTGTTTACATATTTCAGTGTTTTATTCTTGCTTAAATGCATTATCTATGTGTAACAATGGGAAAATCTGTCAGATGGAGTTTATATGGCACAGAAATATCAAAGGTCTAGCCTTTGCTGAAAAAACAGGAGAGATTCTGGGATGCTTTTACCTAGTCCATTAGTTTCTTTATAATCTGTAAATCATTTTATTTTCCTAATGGATCTTGTTCTATGTTGAGGGAACAATTTTACTCAGGCTTCCCTCTCTGATTGCAAGATTGAAAGTGGGCCTGACTAGTGTCACCACAGTGTCGTCTGTTTGTTATTGAGTATTAAAAATGCTTAACTTGAAACTTAGCTCCCAGGGAAGGACATGGATTTGAAAGGGGCACAACAACAGGACAGTTGACCTAACTGGAATGAGCAAGTAGTTAGTTTTCTGAAGTGAGATGCAGTGATGTTAATTGTGAGGGACAAGAGGTGTATGTCTGCAGATTTCAACAATAATAGTTTGTATAAGGTAGATGTTATAAGCAGAGCACAGTGTTAGTATGGGTAACCATATTTCAGTTGTGAAATGAGAACATTTTTGTTCAGATCTTCAGGCATTTGTGGTGAGATGGTTAGAGATAGAGTATGTTGCTTTAAGTGGTGTTGTTATGCTTTTAACAATGTTTTTAATATAAGATTTCAGTGAAAGACATGTCTCTCAACCTCTTAGTGAAATAATTCTGGACAAAGCCAAAAATAATGGGATACAAAAGCTGAAAAACAGGGGCAGTTTTTAACTATTACTTTTATAAACTTAATTGATAGAATAATAAGCTTTATATTCATTTGCATTTTCTGAAAGGTAAACAGTCTGAAACTCAAATATCTGCCATAATTTAATGACATCAGTCCTCAATGGTTTGCCATAAAACTACAGATTTTATAAGGAACAGACCAGAAATATGAGGCAAAAATCTGGGCATTATGTGAAAATCTGGACAGTTGAGAGGTGGATGGGGCCTAGTGTAACACCGAGGTATTCATATTGTTGGACACAGTTGAGGGTAATGTTACAGGGGTGAACATTTTTGGTGGACTTACATGAGTGAGCTTTTTTTAATCCATGTTTCATGAAGGTGAATTCAGTGTAATTTATTGTTAGTATGTTTTTATTTAGTGAGAAGTAGTTCAGTGGTCTCTTTTGCAGAAATTTTGCAGTTTGAATTTACTGGGTCCTATTTTGTATAGTATTTTATTGCCTGTAGAGAGGATGATATCTATGAAAGGCATGACTGTATTAATATCGTTACAAAATATTGAGAATAATGTAGGTTGAAAAACTGATTCTTACCCATCAGTAGAAGTAAGGCTGCCTGCTCTGGGTTTGAAAGTTCTATTAGCTATGTAATTGCCAAACCAGGAAACTATGTTAGGCCCAAAACTGAGTGAATATAAATATTGTAAAAGGGTTTGGTGGTTATCACTTTTAAAGACCTTGTTAAGATTTATGACAATGATGGCTGTGACATAACATTTTTCCATACTGGAGATTACTTTATCTGTGACAGTGTGTATAACAATTAGGGGTGATTTTATCTGAGCCAGTTTGTATAACAATGAGAGTGTTGTGTTTATTTTTGTGTTGTAAAAGTATTATAAGGCTGTATTTGTTTAGGCATTCATCTAACTGATTATACAGGACATTTCCAAGAATTTTTGTAGCTTGTTATAGTATGGCTTAGGCCAGAATTTTTTTATTTAAGGTTGGAGGTAGGGTTTTTGGTGATGGGGATTATGAAGGGATGTTTACACTGATTAGGCATCTTCCCTGTTGCTAATGCTAAGTTGAGTATGTGTGCCAGTGGTTTAGATAGTGGTTTAGCACATAGTTTAGGAAAGGAAGTGGGGGTGCATTTGGTGATTGAGTTGTTTATATTTTAACATTTCTCAAAGCATGTTCTTAATTCCATAGCACCTATCTCAGTTGATAATTCTGCAGTTATTGTAACAGAAGGAAAAGTAAAAAAACAAAATTAGATATCATCTGACAATGAGTTAGAAATGTAAGTGTTAGTAGGAACTGCACTGAAAGACATGCCTGAGCAAAACTTAGCAGTATGAACAAATATTCGGTCTTATTTTTCTTATAAGAAAGAAGACAAAATCAGTTGTATCAAGCACTTGATGTTCAAAGCTGATACAAATAATAGTTCCCAGTCAACTTGTATTACAAATGCTTGATAAAACACTTGAATCATATCAAGGAATAGTAAAAGCAAAGAAAGATCAAGAAAATTAAATTATTGGCTAGGAGTGTCAACTCGCATGCAAGTAACAGAAATGTTCCATCTACAGTGCATAGAAATGCAACAGTCCAAAGGAAGAGATGTTGGTATTTATAGTTCTAGATCGCCTTTGGAGTTCAGTGCACACTGATTTTTTTTTTCCATTTCAAAGAAGCCATCTATCTAGTATATGTGGATTATTTATCCAATTTCCCTGAGGTAATCAAACTGACAAATGCATCAAGTGCAGGTTTGATTAATAAATTAAAGTGTATATTCCTGAGACAAAGAATGCCTGATACTGCTATATCTAACAGTGTTCTGCAGTTCAAAAGATTGAAATTCAGAAGATTTGTTCAGGAATGGGAATTCAGACATTTAATCTCAGGTCTGCACTATCTCTTAATAAATAGGCAAGTAGAGAGCATTGCCTAAAATTGATAAATTGATAAAAAATGTTATAAGGTCAAGAGAGAAGACTATAAAATGAGGATTGTCATATACAATATATATATATATATATATATATATATATATATATATATATATATATATATATATATATATAATTTTTTCGCAGTATAGGCATACTCCATTTCAGGAACTTAGTGAACTTAGTGTCTCACCACCTCAGCTGAAAAGTAAATGCCATACCTTGTCTATTTACTGATGCCTGGTAAGCAACACAGAAATAAGGAAATTCTGGCCAGAAATTAGCAGAGGAAAATACAATTACAACTGCAACTGCAGAATGCTACCAGATTTAAAAGCTGAAACAATGTCAGTATTCAACATCCATGTGAAAGTCTGCAGGCATGAACTGACACAACTGATAAAGCACTTCAGCTAAGATTCTATATTGTTTGTAGCAAAGGGAAAATACAGTTTGGAAAGGGAAGCAAATATTTGTTTCAAACATGTTCTAGTTATAGGTAAAATAGCAACCAGGTATCTCAGAGGCAGGCTTTTCAAAAGATCAGAAATGCATCTGGGTAGTATAGGCAACAGAGAATAGGTGATGGGATTCAGGTAAGCAGGATGATGTAAGCACATCTGATATGCCAAGCAGAAAAGAATCCCATTCACCAAAGTTATCTTTTATGGTAATGGTCATTTTATAACAAGTTTGTTTGGTCATAAATGTTGCAGATTTCCCAACTAAGAGTACAATTGGTTAGAAGCATAGTTTGGGCATGCAATTGTTGAATCGATTAGGTGTTGTATGATAATAAAATGTATGTAAATGCCTCATTATTGTGGATCTTTTCCCTGTGGGCATCCTCTAAAAAAAGGGTAGGTAACCCAGTAGAAATTGCCTTAGTTAACACATGTAAATAAATAAACAAATAAATAAATAAATAAATAAATAAATAAATAAAATAAAGACAATGTTTTTAGAAGTCTTAGTAACCAAATAAAAACATAACAAAAGTACACTGGTTAGGAAGCTGGCTTCAGGACCCCAATAAATACTAGGGAAAAATAGCAGTCACTTCTGTAACTACATGAGAATCTCATGAGTTGGCTGCAGGGATTAACTGGAACTGTATTTCTTCTACTGATTGTTTTAGCTAGTTTGGCAGCCATAAAAAACACAGTATGGAAGAGAATATACATTTGAAATGGAATGCCAAAAAATGTGATGTTTACCAAACACGCTGTTCCAAGGAATTATTTAAATGCTCCAGAAATCATTCCTTGAAGAAGAGTATGATGACAGTGGCCACAGACTCTTTAACAATATTCTGGGTGAAAGAACAGAGACATCTCAGTCTTCATTACTGAACATTGAGATGTGGAAGATAATAGTCAAATTTTTCAAAGTTCACTCATATCTATTATGCTAAATGAGAACATATTCATTAATTTATTTGCTCCAAAGCCTACATTAAGCCTCAATTATCCACCAGTCACAAGTTTTATTTCAATTGCAACTCATAATAAGTCTGTCTTCACAATCATATTGATGTATAGATAATTTGTTGGCTAAAAGAAAGAGTTTGAACTATGCTTCAGCTGCTCTTCAAAATTTGGTTATTGGTATCACAGAGTTAAAAAACTCCACCAAAGGGGCATGATGACAATGGCAACAGGTGACTGAGTAAACAACAGACTTTCTTACTGAATTTAGTGAATACACTGGTTACAAAAGTATAAAAGGTAGAAAATTTAGAATGAGATTTTCACCAAATACTATTATACTTGTTTATTTAGTTCTCATTTCCCTTTTCCAGTGGAATATATCAGATGTTGAGCATTCATTTCACCTGGATATTGTACAGAGAGTGTGTATACCAAAAGCTGAGCTAAAAAGCAGTTATGGCTAAATTCTGTCACTTAACCAGAATAAAAATGAATACTTCAAGAAGCCATTAAAATAAGGAAAAATATACGTCAGTCAGTTTTCACTTTGGAAGTGGTGTCAAGGAACCAGCTTGAAATATCAGGAAATTTTCTTCATTCAAAAAATCAAATCTAAATAGTTTTTTTCCAGCTTATTTTCATTTTATATATTAATATATTTGGTTGTATTTCCAATCTGCCAAGGACACTGAATTTGAACTGAAGTTCATAGGATAGTTTTGATGGCATATTTGCCATCCTTGGGAATTTCAAATTCTTGTGAATGCTCTACTAAAATGAGTCAATATGCAAATTTTAAGTTTTGTATAACTAGTTTTGGTATTTATTATATATTTTTAAATTTTTTATAAGTGTTCTTTGCACTATTATATTTTCAACTACTTAACGCTGTGTGGATAAACCACAGCTGTTACCAGCAAGCATTCCTCGTATATGACTGTTGCAAATCGTCTGTTCTACAATCTTGAAACCTGCCTTGTGACTATCTTTAGCATCTTGTGCAATTTTTCTTTCGAAGCTGGCCTTAGATGATTTTATGAGGGATTGTAGTTTCTTGCTAGTACTGATCAGAGATGCCTTCCTTTTTGGGATTTTGCTCTATCATGTAGTAGCTTCCTCCTTCTGTTGTATAGCTTATTTATGGCTGGGGTCCACCAGACAGGTCTCCTGCCTTTGGAGGAATGAGTCTTGGTTTTATTTGGGATAGCACGATCCATGCATTCCTGTAGGTGTCAATAAAAAGCGTTTGTAAAGGATTTTGTGGTTTGGGCTGTATTTTCCACTGGCCTGGGGGCTTTGAAGGATTCCACCTCGGTTTTGAGAAGTGTGAAGTTTGCTTTTGAGAAGTTCTTCAATGTGGTTTCCTTGGCTGGGGGTGGGGATGGGATATGGACGTCTAGTGAGATTAATTTATGGTCAGATCTTACCAATAAGGGGTATACCTCTGGTATGGAACATAGAGTTCCCATGTTGGTGATGATCAGGTCCAATATGTTTTCCCCTCTTGTGGGAGTGGTGACCAGTTGCTCCATAGCATTTGAGTTTATAAATTCTAGGAACCGTTGGGTGAGGGTGTTGGGGCTTGAGTAGTGTACCCAGTCTATGTTTGGGTAGTTGAAGTCACCCAGTATAATGGTGTTTGGAGATACCTTCATATTCTCCAGTGTTCTCAGGAAAGCCGAGTGGGGTTCCTGAGTTTGGGGGGGGGGTGGAATTGTACAGATTATAGATCACATTAAAGGTGGGAAAAGTTTTGAAATGATTCATTGTGATCTCATGTTGATATCATAAAAACCTGGCATTTTAACAGGGGTGTGTGCACATTTTATATCCACTGTATGTATGTGTGTGTGTGTGTGTGTGTGTGTGTGTGTGTGTGTGTGTGTGTGTGTGTGTGTGTGTGTGTGTGTGTGTGAGTGTGTGTGTGTGTGTGTGTGTGTGTGTGTGTGTGTGTGTGTGTGTGTGTGTATATATATATATATATCTATATATATATATATATATATATATATATATATATATATATATATATATATATATATATCTGTCACAGGAACATAGGAAGTTACTAGGTTATTGGCCCTAAGGCCCTTACAATCTAGCCAAAAATTAGCCCATGTTCCACCAAGTCAGCACCCAATTCCCCTGTCCAGAATATATATATATATATATATATATATATATATATATATATATATATATATACATACATACATACATATATATGTTATTTGGAATGACCTACACAACATCATGTTTATTCAAATATGTCTCTACTGCAGACATGGTCATGTGTATGCAATCATCATGTTAACAGGCAAACTGTATGACTGCATCATAAACTTTTGTAACATGAGTTTCCTTGATATTAACAATACCTATCAATGGGTGGTTTAGTTCATCCTCTATTTTTGCTGTTCTATATTCAGAATTACAGCAATATCATTGTGTTATCTCTGATATTTGCATTTTATGCAGATACTTGTACATCATAACATGACAGTATCACATGCTGTGATTTATGTGCCATCAATAAAGTTTCATTGATTTGTGAAATTGGCAGTATTCCAAGACCTGTAGAGGACAGAGAGCTGAGGGACAATATATGGTTGCTATAATGAAGCATCAGGTGATACTCTTTTATCAGATTACCCTCCTTTGTCAGGAGGAGCTGGATACCCTGCACAATGTGGCCACAGGAACCAGCAATACGATCAAGCAAACTACACTTTAACCCAAAGTTGCTCATATGTGTTTGAACTAAATGGAGGCAATGAAGGTATGAAATAAACTGTGGTGACTGCTGGGAGGTTTTATAACAGCTGACTGCTGTGCAAGTTTTACATACATCATTGTTTATTACTTCAGAACCTAACTTACACAGTGAAAGTCGTGCTGAGAATGATCAACATGTCACTTACCCATGAGACCATTTCAAATGTTCCAGCACCATCTTTTGGTCTCTGGTGACATGGTCAGTCTGAATGCTTGAGCAGATGCTATGTCATTGCAGATTGCAGTTATCATGCAAAAATGGGTGACACAACACCAGCAACAGGGCTGCTAGCATGTATTTGCACTTAACTTTAATCATGGCTATCTACTCTAAATTTTGAACCACGGTAAGCCATGCCTGGGATAGGTGGCATGAAGTAAATACAGAGTAATGGCCATTTAAAGAACATTGATATTTTAATTCTTGCTTTTCAGTAATCACCATATAAGTTTTGATGTTCTGAGTTTATATTATTTAAATTTCATATATTTATAGGTTAATGTGAATGTTTTAATATATGTTCCATTAACAATGTACTGATTCTTTTATGGAATGCTTCCTTCTGTTCAAACGAATTGAACATTGCAATGTATTTTGAAAAACTTTTGTTATTCCTGTCTTAAGGTTACATCAGCAAAGGAGTGGATGAGGGCAGACTACTGTGACATTACATATTATCTGTATAAAATTAGTAAACATAATCATGAATTTCACATGGATTTCAATGTAGTATGCAGCCTTCCACATGTTTTAGTTTTTGTCCTATGTATAGCTGTTTTAATTATTTTACATTATGATAGCATGCAGCATATGTACACATTATTACATGGTCATCATGTTAGTGCACAGTGTATGCACACAGCACTACATGGTCATCATGTTGGTGTTCAGCATATGTTCACAGTATTACATGGCCATCATGTTAGTGCATATTGTATGCCCACAGCATTACATGGTCATCATGTTAATGTTCAGCATATGCTCACAGTATTACATGGTCATCATGTTAGAGCACAGAGTATGCCCACAGCAATACATGATCATCATGTTAGTGTTCAGCATATGTTCACAGTATTATATGGTCATCCTGTTAGTGCACAGGGTATGCTCAAAGCATTACATAGTCATGTTAGAGTTCAGCATATGTTCACAGTAATACATGGTCATCATGTTAGTGCACAGTGTATGCCCACAGCATTATATAGTCATCATGTTAGTGTTAAGCATAGGTTCACAGTATTACATGGTCATCATGTTAGTGCACAGTGTATGCCCACAGCATTACATAGTCATCCTGTTAGTGTTCAGCATAGGTTCACAGTATTACATGGTCATCATGCAAGTGCACAGTGTATGCCCACAGCATTACATAGTCATCATGTTAGTGTTCAGCATATGTTCACAATATTACATGGTCATCATGTTAGTGCACAGTGTATGCCCACAGCATTACATAGTCATCATGTTAGTGTTCAGCATAGGTTCACAGTATTACATGGTCATCATGTTAGTGTTCAGCATATGTTCAAAGTATTACATTGTCATCAAGTTAGTGCACAGTGTATGCCCACATCATTACATGGTCATCATGTTAGTGTTCAGCATATGTTCACAGTATTACATGGTCATCATGTTAGTGCACAGGGTATGCTCACAGCATTACATAGTCATAATGTTAGTGTTCAGCATATGCTCACAGTATTACATGGTCATTATGTTAGTGCACAGTGTATGCCCACAACATTACATAGTAATCATGTTAGTGTTCAGCATAGCTTCACAGTATTACATGGTCATCATGACAGTGCACAGTGTATGCTGACAGCAATACATAGTCATCATGTTAGTGTTCAGTATAGGTTCACAGTATTACCTGGTCATCACGTTAGTGCACAGAGTATGCCTACAGCATTACATAGTCATCATGTTAGTCTTCAGCATATGTTCACAGTATTACATGGTCATCATGTTAGTGCACAGTGTATGCCCACAGCATTACATGGTGATCATGTTAGTGTTCAGCATATGTTCACAGTATTACATAGTCAACATGTTAGTGCACAGTGTATGTCCACAGCATTACATAGTCATCATGTTAGTGTTCAGCATATGTTCAAAGTATTACATGGTCATCATGCTAGTGCACAGTGTATGCCCACAGCATTAAATTGTCATTGTGTTAATGTTCGGTATATGTTCACAGTATTACATGGTCATCTTGTTAGTGTACAGGGTATGCCCACAGCATTACCTGGTCATCATGCTAGTGTTCAGCATATGTTCACAGCATTACATGGTCATCATATTAGTGCACAGTATATGCCCACAGCATTACATGGTCATTGTGTTCTTGCTCAGCATATGTTCACAGTATTACATTGTCATCATGTTAATGCACAGGGTATGCGCACAGCATTACATAGTCATCATGTTAGTGTTTAGCATATGTTCACAGTATTCCATGGTCATCATGTTAGTGCACAGTGTATGCCCACAGCATTTCATGGTCATCATGTTAGTGGTCAGCATATGTTCACAGTATTACATGGTCATCATGTTATTGCACAGGGTATGCCCACAGCATTACAAAGTCATCATTTTAGTGTTCAGTATAGGTTCACAGTATTACATGGTCATCATGTTAGTGCACCGTGTATGCCTGCAGCATTACATAGTCATAATATTAGTGTTCAGCATATGTTCACAGTATTACATGATCATCATGGTAGTGCACAGTGTATGCCCACAGTATTACATGGTCATCATGTTAGTGTTCAGCAAAGGTTCACAGTATTACATGGTCATCATGTTAGTGCACAGTCTATGCCCACAGTATTACATAGTCATCATGTCAGTGTTCAGCATATGTTTACAGTATTACATGGTCATCATGTTAGTGCACAGTGTATGCCCACAGCATTACATGGTCATTGTGTTAGTGTTCAGCATATGTTCACAGTATTACATGGTCATCATGTTAATGCACAGGATATGCCCACAGCATTACATGGTCATCATGTTAGTGTTTAGCATATGTTTACAGTATTACATGGCCATCATGTTAATGCACACTGTGTGCCCACAGCATTACATAGTCATCATGTTAGTGTTCAGCATATGTTCATAGTATTACATCATCATCATGTTAATGCACAGTGTATGCCCACAGCATTACATAGTCATCATGTTAGTGTACAGCATAGTTTCCCAGTATTACATGGTCATCATATTAGTGCACAGTGTATGCCCACAGCATTACATAGTCATCATGTTAGTGCTCAGCATATGTTCATTGTATTACATGGTCATCATGTTAATGCACAGTGTATGCCCACAGCATTACATAGTCATCATGTTAGTGTACAGCATAGGTTCCCAGTATTACATGGTCATCATGTTAGTGCACAGTGTATGCCCACAGCATTACATAATCATCATGTTAGTCTTCAGCATATGATCACATTATTACATGGTCATCTTGTTAGTGCACAGGGTATGCCCACAGCATTACAAACTCATCATGATAGTGTCCAGCATAGGTTCACAGTATTACATGGTCATCATGTTAGTGCACAGTGTATGCCCAAAGCATTAAATGGTGATCGTGTTTGGGTTCAGCATATGTTCACAGTATTACATGGTCATAGTTTTATAGGTTCATAGACATTACTAGGCTAATGGCCCTAGGGCCTTTACAAGCCTAGCCATATAACCCCCCCCAGTACCCTAATTGACCTTAGTGAGATCACTGCTGTATGCAGAGTGATATGATCAGCACTAGCAAACTATTTCAGGTTTTCAAAATATCTTCTGGCATACTTACAAGGCACTAACTGAATATTACCCCACCCAAAAAAAGTTTTGATGGTATTCCTTTTTCCCCAGTTTCAGCTTTTACACTGGAAGAGCTGAAGTCAAGTGTCAACCAGTGTGCAGCCATCTTGGAAGTCCTATCTAAACATTAGCTTTGACCTCAGAGAAGTAAAGGTCAAAAAGAAGTGCCTCAAGGACTGAATCCTGGGATACTCCACTACTGACAGGTCTTGGTAAGAGTTCCCTACCCTTACTTCCGGTGTTCTAACCGTGAGCCAGTTTGCCATCTTCAGAGTTACGTACAGGTTAGCATTTAACTGGGAGAGTTCATCAAGGGTGCCTGAATATGGGATGGTTTTGAATGCATCTGCAAGGTCCAGATGGGCAGTTTGCACTAGTACACTGCTTCAGCGACTTTCACAGGAGTCAGCCAGATTTAGTAGGCAGGGCCTCCTCTTTTTTTTTTTTAAGCAAGAAATATCTTTATCACGTATAACATATGCTATCATACATTTATAAAAATGAGAACAAACCATACTAACAATTTTAATTGCATATATTGCACATCATTTATAATCTATCCAGTCATTGTCAAACATTACATAGCTCATTCAAATCCTGCCTTCTTTTAAACCTTTTTCCTCCTCTGCATGTAGTGTTCTCACAATTCCCATGTTTTTCTATGCAATTTGTTCCTACTCTTTTCGAAAGATTATAATTCCACTTGTTTGATCTCTTACTATATTTACTAGTTCTAGAACAGATGGTTTAGGTTTTGATTTCCATTTTTTAGTAATTGCTTTTTTGGCAGCCGCCATAATTAGACTCAGCAAGGCCTTACTGTGCCTGGGCAATTCCAATTCTGTATCATAGCTCAAAAAAAACTTCCCTTATTTACAACACTTGGCTCACCCAGTATTTCTAAAAATTCCCTGCAGACTACTTTGTCAAAGTCTGCCAACTCATTACACTCCCAGAAAATGTTCCCAATTACCTCTTTCTCACTAATCACTCCTCCAACATTTGCGGTCTACCTCAGGACAATTCTTTGGACTTTACTTGGGGATAAAATACCTATGTAAACACCTCCAAGCAAAGATCCTAAGTCTTCTAGACTTTGTTACACATCTGGGAGATGTACATATATCTCCCCATTGTTTCTTTGTGAATTGCTTATCCATTCCCTCTTCCCAATCCTTTCTAACCTCCTCTGATTCTTATAGTTATCATGCAATATTTTATATCCTCTACTAACTATTCCTTTTTAAAACAGCAGCTTCTGTTCTAGCTTCTACCAAAAACTCTACCAGTGTTGGTCTTTCGCTTAGGATCCAGCTATTTCTTTCTCTCTGTCTATACACGGATATCAATCCTTGATAGGGAAGGCAATCTCTAGCCTGTAATCCAAATAAATTCTTGGTGTCTTTCCATTCTATTACCATTCCCTCTAATTATTTGCTCCCAATACCTTGTTTCTTTTGCCAGTTTTCTCCAATAAAATTTCATCTCCCTCTTCTGTCTGTATCCCTAACTGCAGTCATCACTATCTACAGAAACTCCTTTCTCCATTCCCATGTTGATTTAGATCTTAGAAAACTTTGCTACTATGTGAATATAATAGTGTGGTTATTATAATTCTCCTCAAGGATCTGCATCCAAAATCTCAGTCTTTCCTCGTTTCTTGAGCTTCCCCATTTCCTCATAATCCCTTTCCATTTTGAATTCCACATTTTTGCATGTGCTATATATAGCAGCCTTAACTGTGCAGCTCTGAAATATCCCTTCAAATTGGGTAATTCCAAACAGCCTTGTTCTACTGGAAGAATCATCTTATCCCACTTGACTCTTGCCATCTTCTCCTCCCAGATAAAATCCTTCAGCTCTTTATTAATTGCTATCCACAACTTCTCATCTGGCAGATACCAATAAGCCTGACCTGTGTATAAAACTAAAGGAACTTAAAACATTTTAACTGCGTATATCTTGCTATCCACATCCATATAACAAAACTTCCAGTTTCTCAGTTTTTGTATTATCTTTTGTTTAGACTCTTCCCACAGATCCTTAGCTGCCACACCAGAATCCTTTTTAATTCATACTCCCAAGTACTTCAATTTGTCATGTCCCTATAAATATGAATATTGCTGAATCAATCTATTTGTGGGTACATAATTTACAGATGCTGCCTTTGTTTTAGCTTTATTAATTTTGTATCCCTTAAAGATATGAAACTGCCTCAAAATGTTCCAGAACACTGACATGTCCTTTTCTGGTTTTATCAAGTATAATGTAGTATCATCTGCACATAAAGCCAGTTTTTCTCAACTACCACACCAATTATATCCTTGAATTTCTGAGTCCCTTATTTTCTTAGCTAAGGGTTCTAAATATAATGGAAATAAAAGGGATAAAGGACACTCCTGCTGGATTCCTCTGTTCAAACAGAAATTACCAGAGAAGAACCCACCCACTTTAATTTTCACCTCTGATCCCTCTTATATCCTCCTAATCAACCTTATAATTTTAATCAGGAGAATGCAAATGCTTCCACTGCTCTACTCAAACTCCTATAGTCTGACAAATACTTTCTCTGCATTAAGACCCATCAATTTTCTTTCATTCTGCTTCCCTCTGGATCACAAATGTTCTGTGAATGCTGTCATATATTTGCCTCCCCTCCACCAAACCACAATTATCCACATCTATCAATTTTGCCATCACCTTTGCCATTCCTTTAGCCATTATAGATATAATCACTTTATAATTGTGGTTTAGGATTGAAATTGGCCTGTATGAAGTTGTATCTAATCTGATGGGTCTTTACAGCCACCACCACCTTCCTCCAGGATGTTGGTGCTTCTCCTCCTCCTAAAATTCCATTAAAAAACCTTCCAGATCTTTATCAGATTTTTTCCCCCTCCTAGCTTCCAAACGTCCAATAGAATACCATCTACTCGTGGGGACTTTCCTGTAGATTGGTTATACATCTCCATTATTTTTATCTCATTTTATCCCATCCTAACTGTTAGTAATTGAGCCTCATCTAAACACTAACCTCAGCATATTTAAATTTATTTCATAAACATTTCTATTTTAACCTTTTCTTGATTTTCATGTTTTTCTGCTTTACACAAACTTTCATAAAATTTCTGAAATATTTCTAGTACCTCTACAGGATCTCTTGTCATCTTCCTTGTTATAGGCTTTAACCCTTTCTCTTTTGGTTGCTCGAGTCATTGTGCTAAAAGTTTATGTACTCTGGATAAGGTTGCCTCCCATCCCCATTGTCAGCAGGACTCTCACAGTTTGAGCTACCTTATCCCATTGCCAGCTGTGCAATGCAGTGGGACCTGAAAAGTCCCACTTTTCAATAGCACTGAATCACCGTGGAAAAGCCACCATTACTTCCGTCTTTTCCACTGCAATTCAGTTACGTTACCAACCCGGACCTGCAGGAAGAATCTTGTTAGTGCACAGGGTATGCCCACAGCATTACATGATCATCATGTTTGTGTTCAGCATATGTTCACAGAATTACATGGTCATCATGTTAGCGCACAGTGTATGACCACAGCATTACATGGTCATCGTGTTATTGCTCAGCATATGTTCAAAGTGATATGTTGTTATCATGTTAGTGCACAGTGTATGCCCACAGAATTATATGGTCATTGTGTTAGTGTTCAGCATATGTTCACAGTATTACTTGGTCATTATGTTAATGCACAAGATATGCCCACAAAATTACATATTCATCATGTTAGTGTTCAGTATATGTTCACCATATTAAATGGTCATCATGTTAGTGCACAGGGTATGCTCACAGCATTACATAGTCATCATGTTAGTGTTCAGCATATGTTCAAAGTATTACATTGTCATCAAGTTAGTGCACAGTGTATGCCCACAGCATTACAAGGGCATCGTGTTAGTGTTCAGCATATGTTCACAGTATTACATGGTCATCATGTTAGTGCACAGGGTATGCCCACGGCATTACATGGCCATCATGTTAGTGTTCAGCATATGTTCACAGTATTACATGGTCATTATGTTAGAGCACAGTGTATGCCCACAGCATTACATAGTCATCATGTTAGTGTTCAGCATACATTTACGGTATAACATTGTCATCATGTTAGTGCAAAGTGTATGCCCACAGCATTACTTGGTCATCATGTTAGTGTTCAGCATATGTTCACAATATTACATGGTCATCATGTTAGTGCACAGGGTATGCCCACAGCATTACATGGTCATCATGTTAGTGTCCAGCATATGTTCACAGTATTACATGGTCATCATGTTAGTGCACAGTGTATGCCACAGCATTACATGGTCATCATGTTAGTGTTCAGCATATGTTCACAGTATTACATGGTCATCATGTTAGTGCACAGTGTATTCCCACAGCATTCCCACAGCATTACATGGTCATCACGTTAGGGTTCAGCATATGTTCCCAGTATTCCATGGTCATCATGTTAGTGCACAGTGTATGCCCACAGCATTACATGGTCATCATGTTAGTGTTCAGCATATGTTCCCAGTATTCCATGGTCATCATGTTAGTGCACAGTGTATGCCCACAGCATTACATAGTCATCATGTTAGTGTTCAGTATATGTTCCCAGTATTACATGGTCATCATGTTAGTTTTCAGCATATGTTCATAGTATTACATTGTCATCATGTTAGTGCACAGGGTATGCCTACAGCATTACTTGGTCATCGTGTTAGTGTTCAGCATATGTTCACAATATTGCATGGTCATCATGTTAGTGCACAGGGTATGCGCACAGCATTACATGGTCATCATGTTAGTTTTCAGCATATGTTCATAGTATTACATTGTCATCATGTTAGTGCACAGGGTATGCCCACAGCATTACTTGGTCATCGTGTTAGTGTTCAGCATATGTTCACAATATTGCATGGTCATCATGTTAGTGCACAGGGTATGCGCACAGCATTACATGGTCATCATGTTAGTTTTCAGCATATGTTCAGCATGTATTACATGGTGATCTTGTTAGTGCACCACATATATTTACAGTATTACATGACAATCTTGTTAGTGTGCCCAGTATGTTGAGCCTAAACTCCACAGAAATGGCTACAAATATACACATGAGCAACTATGTGTGTCTAGTAGATTTTTTCTTCATTATATAATCAGCGTTAGTACTAAAGTAATGTAAACTAACAGATGATGACTGCAGTATTAATCTTTTATGAATCATATTTCATGCCTGTGTCATTATGTGTTTTTTATTTTTTTTGTTAATGGCTATTTGTTTACTGTCGCTGATGACTTCAGACTTCCTGCATAGCCTGTCCCTATTTTCCTTTCTATTAGATCCCCCATTCCTGGTGCCCTTATAATATAACCCTTAACTGAGAGTGTCTCATTTTATGGAGATGCCTCTTTACAAGAAGGTAAGCCTCCCAAATCCTATGCACATGGGTCAATACCAGCAGCCTGCTGATCTCGTACGCTCATTGGATCACAATAGTTTCAAGGCAACTGAGTGGGAAGTCCATTTTTGCTTTGCCAGTTGTTAGCCTTAGGCCTTGCTACTCTCTTCAAGTAAAGCTAGGCCCCAATAACCAGTGGAGGATTTATGGATGCACATCCAATTGTCCAGTTCCTTTTTAAAGGCAGCCAGTGTGCCAAATGGCTTAACTTGGACAAGAAGTTTGAAAAAGAGAGGGATACATGCTGTATGACAAATCTATCTTCCCTCCTTGTATTATTTATATGTTGTAGTAGAGTTAGACCTCATAGGTAAGTACTAGAGTAGATGCCATTGCAGGCCTTTTAAAGCCTAGAAAACTTTCTCTTCAAAGGTGAGAATCACACCCTGTACTTTCCATCTGTGAGGTATCCACCTTAACCATTATGGCAACTCTCATCCTAGCTTAAAGTGAACTGTTTGACTTATGGAGGTATTGGAGTTTTTGAGCTACTAGATCCTTTATGTCCCTATTAGCAGCACTCAGATTAACCATAGAGTCTGTATAAAAGTGAGTATAGGAATAAAGCCTCCAGTCTTTCATTGTAGTTCTGATCTTTTAAGCCACTGATGTTTTTACTTACAAACTTCTGGGGTTTTTCTACTTGATTGATATTGTTAGTAAGGTATATCCTGAAGAAGGCATTGTACTCAGTGATAGGTGTAACCAGTGCAGTGTACAAGAAGATGATAAGTTCTTTTGATCTGAAAGAAATATCTTTTGCTATGCACTGTGCAAGTAAAAAGGATTTCCTAACTACTGTTGCAAACTGATGGTAAAATGTAAGGAAGTTGCCCACCCAAGTCCACAACCTTTTCATTTTGAAATAATGTACTGCATATGCTACAAGCTGGAGTTAGTAGCTGCTTACTAAATGTTACAATGTTGCTCTATTTGTATTGTGCTCAAGACCATTTTCAGTACATCAGCTACTGACAAGAGTAAGCTCCTGTTGGAGAGCCTGTATATAGGATGGGACTTGATGAAGACTCCCAGCTTACAATCTTCCACAAACTTTGTTAACCACTGATCCTCATTTGATTAGTGGCAATATGAGAAGCTGATGCTTAACATCAGAGTTTCCAGCACAGATCCCTGCAAGACTCCACTGGTTACCTTCCCATTCTCAGAGGATGTAGACCCTAGTCTTACTGTGTGAATCCTGTCTCTAAGCCAGTTGGCTATCCACCTAACCACAAATGGGTTAACGTGGAGCTCCTTCATCTTGTTTATTATACTTGAATGTTGTGTGATAATGAATGCTTTGGTGAGATAAGACACACTGTATTAACAGCTTGCCTGCAGTTTACTGCCTGAGAAGCCTCTCAGGGAGGTTCATAAGATTCATTAGACAGAATCTACCCTTGACAATGACAAACTGCTAGTAGTGAAGTCTGCCAAGATTCTGATATTATACTTAATTATGTCAGTTGTAATATGTTCCATGGCTTTCCATATAAGACTCATAAGGCTTATGGGTCTGTAGTTCCCAGAGACTGTGGCATGGCCACTAGTAGTGACATCACAATAGCTGTGCACCACTCTAGTGGGATAAATCCAGTTGCTAGGCTCAAGTTTAAGAGGTTGAGAAACAAGTCCATAAGTGCTTGCCATGTGCTATTATTTAGGCAACCAGGTAATTTGTCAAGCCACATGGATGATTTATTCTTTGGTTTGGAGAATGCCTCCAGTACATGTTCTTTCATGATGGTTGGTAGCTTGATTCCATCAGGGATAAGTGGGTTTGGAGTAGATGCCTCTGTGGCAAAGGTGAGACTGAATAAATTTGCCAGTAAACTGACAATATCCACAATTAGTATCATTATGAATAAAACTGGTGCAATGATGGTCATTATTTCTTATTTTTCTGACATAACTAAAGAGTAAATGTAAACCAACAAAAACATGAAGGATGCAAACACTGCAAAAAATTATTAAACCAGGATGCACTTTATTAAATAAAAACAAGAATGGACAAGTGCTTTCACACCAAAATGTGGAGTGTCCTCAGATCCTTAGATTAGCTAAATTATAAGACTTAACATCCAGTGACAGAAAAGATGCAACCATACATCTGAAAGTAGATAAGGGGTTTTAGCTTGAATAAAAGGGCACCAGTGTTGTTGCATTTTTAAACATGCCTATTTTTTAGATGACCTGATTGGTTTTGATATTTTTTTGTTGATCCATTTAATATCTCTATAACTGTTTTGTGATTTACATCTTTTCTGTCATTGGATGCTAGAGCTTATGAATTAGCTGGTTGTTTTAGAGTTTTGTAAGGATCTGAGGAAGCTCTGAGTTTCACTGTAAAAGCACTTGTCCATTCTTGTTTTTATTTAACAAAGTGCATCCTGTTTTAGTTATTTTTCTGCTGTATTTGTGTCCTTCATGTTCTTGCTGGTTTACATTTGCTGCTTTTGCTCGTGAGAACAACTGTTCCATTTTTGCAGTTGTGTTCCTCTTTATAACTAAAGAGTAATTTGCAGTCACCTTTGGCTTCTGTAGCTAGTTTGTGTTCATGGAATGTCTTTGTTTTTCTTATGAACTATTTTAGCTTCTCATCTAGCTGTTTGATGTTCTCTTCAATTTGGGATTTGTCCTGTTGTATTGGCTTAGGATTTTCCTTCTTTTATTACACAGTTTATTAGTGCCTTTAAACAATCACACTGGCTGAGTTTTAAACTTCCCCATTTGCTTGGATCTAATTGGGACTGTCAATTTAATACATTTTTCCAGGTGCAAGCAGAACTTTTTGTATAACTCTGAAGTATCACCATTATGGATAATACCATTATACTCTAATTTAGAAATGTCATCATAAAATTTTGGGAGATTTGTAAATGTGAAGTCCATGAATACTGTGGCATGTGTTTCTGATGGTTTGGAGACTTTGATGAAAAAGGATGCTAGTTTGTGGTCTGACATGACCATTGAGGGGAATATCTTGGACAGGGGACATCCATATGCTAAGTCTGCTATTTTGTAATGTAGCAGGTTTGTTAACAATGTTGTCTAGGGATTATTTGTTTATAAAATGTAGGTTTTGTGCATATCCTGGTATAGGTCCCCAGTAAATCACTAAGTAGTTAAAATCATTTATAATAATAGTGCCCTCATTTATGTGGAGTTCATTAAGAATATTTAGTGAAGTTGTGTGATTTTCTGGAAACATGGAAGAGGTTCTGTACTACACTATGATCTGATAACTGGTCTTAGCATTATTTGTATATCTATAAGCTCTGCTTGAGGGTCTCTGGGTATCTGTTTTGACTGTTTTGAGATAATGTGGCCTATAACAATTATATTGACAGTACTGCAGTTTCCATCAGGTCTAAATAAGTGTTAAACAGAAAAAAACAGGTATTAAGAGAGAGCTATCTGGCCAATTAAATCAGGTTTCTGTAACAGTGCATATATGGATGTTTTCAAATGCTGAAGTGTCTCAAAGTCCATCAATTTATTGTTTAGATTTCTAGCTTTAAGTAGAGTCTCCTTGAAATGATCCAATGTTTGATTTGTTTTAGAAGTTAGACTTGGAGGTCAATCAGCTGAACTTTGCCTAAAAATGTACAATGGGGGTTGCAAAAGTTTTCATCAGTATGCAGAAGCCTTGGAATGAAATAAGCAAACTGTCCATGGTGAAGTGATTACAGTTGTTAAGCATCTTATCCCATGCTGACACATTCTAGATCAATCAAGAATGACACTAGGCATTTAGCCATTTGTTAAAATCAACCATCTTTCCTTTATACCGTGGCATCATTTTTGGTGATGAAAGGATTCTGCTTAATATTAGGCCCTTTCCTAAATTTGTGACATGCACAGAGAGCTATGTCATGAATGTTTCCATATCATTTAGTGTTCTGCATGCCAAATTCTATTTGTGTTTGAAGATTGCTTTCATGTAATTGGCCTAGGATGTGTTTTTTCCTAGTGACTCTCAGCTGTGTTGTCACTAATCAGAGTTACAGTGCTTAGTTTACACCTACAGGTCCATTGCAGCTCAGTAAAGGATTTTTTTGTTTAGTGTCTCAGTATAAGACAATTTAGTGTGAATATCTGAGGCATGTGCTTTACATGAGTAATGTTCACAGAATGGGTTTTGTTGTGAGAATGTGACCTCAAATTTGGCTAGATTTTGTTTTATTTCTCCCACAAATAGACAGTGATGAGTTAAATAAATGATCATTATCTGTGAGCTGGCAAACCTTCCATCTGGCTCAAGGGTGAAAGAAGTGTCAGAGAAAAGTAAAACAATATAATAGTTTTTTACTATCTAGAGTGAAAGTATTAGTTCAAGAAAAATAGTAGACATATTAATTAAAGTCTGAACACTAATTTAATCATATACAGTCAGTATTCTAGTCCAGCCAAGTAATAAGTTTGGTTTGTTGGGTGAGTAAGAGAAAACAATTCCTTTTTATCTCCAAGTTGAGGCATACATTTGGGGTAAAATACTAAATGTAGATATAACATTTTTTTTCAAGCTCTAAACCCAGATATGCAGTAAATAATTTGGTCTTGACTGGTTATGATATCAATTTTAGAAGAGTAACAATAAATAGCTATGTACTTCTGTGATTTATACACTGTTAACTATTACGTGGATTTAAGCAAGTTTCCTAATAGACAGAATTTAAATCTGAAAGCATCTGCATCTGTTGAATGCAGTATTGCGTGGTGCTGGGTAGAGGACCACTACCCACTAATAAAGAAAAGAAAGAACTAATAAGAAAATAGCTAAAAATCCAGCCAGTAATATCAACCCCTCAGAAACAACAACAAATTATTGTGTCACTGAATAACCACTACTGTTCTCTGCAAGTTTACACCCTGACCATAAAACAACCTGACACTCTAATTTAATATAAGATTAAATGTAAAGGTGGTTAAGAGTGAAATGTCACATGGAAAACACATTGCTTAGCACAATGGAGATGCTGATGATCTAAAGAATTAACAAAGCTCGGCACTCAATGTAACAAAATGGAGGACTATTAATCACACAAACAGACGGGTGGCTATAAATCACATAATATAATCAATTTTTACTGGAACTGTAATTGAATTCAAAAAAGTTATGAAAAAGTATAAAATCCCAGGGATAATACTTTGAATAACTAAACAGAGATAGAATCTAATGCCCAAACAGAAAGGTGACTGTTTAAGACAAAAAGCCAGTTACTTTAGCCAAAAAAAATTCTATGACAGAAGTGCTCATCATTACGATTGGGTGGCAATGAGAACTGATTTGAGTGCATGCCCCTGCCCTTGCCCTCAGAGTGTTAATGCCTTCTCTGCATACTTCTCAACTTGTTTACAAAAAAATCCCGGCAAAGCCAAACATAATGTGAGGTGGGGGACAGAGGACCAAAATCAAATTTGAAATACTACATTAATTTACTTAATAAGTTAACAGAACAATAGCAAGCAAAAAAAAAAGTTAACAGAAGAACAGAAAGCAAAAAACATTAATATATGGCATTATTGAATGACTACGATCTTCTGTGATTTACTGGAAAAATCAAAAAGATTACAAGGGATGGGGCAAAAATATGATGCAAAATCAGAGACATTCAAGGCAGTTAGAAGGCATGGTTCTCTATCCTCCCATTCACCGACCAAGTGTCATCCTTTGCTGAAATATGCTTATCCATCTCCCCTGCTTCATCATCAAATACCCCAACCACTACTCATAATCGACTGACTCACGTTCAGGGCTTTAGACCTCTGCACCATTGCCTGTGTCACTACAATGAGAAGAATTGCAAACTATGTAATATAATAAACCCATTAAAATGCCCAAATTCTGCAAGATGGCATACAAATATAACATTGCACTGCAACAATAATATTCTTGCCTTTAATGTTATTAGATTAAGCATCCTGAGATTTTGCAAAGTGGACATAAATTTGGATCACAAAATAAATGTTGATGATAGTATCCACAAACTCCTGAAAATAAATACTGATGATATTGTCCTTTAAAACTCCACCACAAACTACCAAACCATTTTCTGCAACCTACAGGACACCTTCAATTGAGCTGCAACCACAGTTGCTCAATAAGCAAATCACACTGAATGCTGAAATTAACAAACTTTATATTCTTCAGATCATCACAAAATCAAAATACTTTCCATTGTTCACACCTCTCCACACTTTTTAAACCTTGTGGAATGCACATCTTGCTTTAAATAATCTGAAGTAACTCTTAATCCCTGCATAAATGTGCCATACCTTATTGATAACACAAAAGTCAGAATCAACCATGCCCTCTTTAGCTGTTTCAATGTCTCACTATCACTCAACCAGGAAGATAAAAAAGCTATCTGCAAAAATGTCATACAATCTCATCTTGACTTTGACTTATCCCCACTAGTGTAGAGATTAACAACAAAAAAAAAAAAAAAAAAAAAAACTAAAGCCCTAATAACCCTCTAAAACAAAATCTGGCCATCCATGCTTCACTCACCTAGAAATGAACACCACTGCCTAACATTGGAAAGGGTCAACCTGCTCTCCAAGTGAGAATTTATTGACATACTACTTTTCTACCTTGGCCACAAGACACTTTGCTGTGACTTTGCACTCCCCATAGGTATCAGATTAACTATTTGAGATACCATCTAATAACATCAGTCTCAAACCAGCAATTCCGACACACTTAACAGACCTACAGCCACTCTATCATCCACAGAATGTTCCTTCTCTACATTAATGTACAGGTTTTGGGAAGCACTCCCCCAAATTCTATAATGTCTCCAGTTAGAACCAATTCACACTCAGTCTAAAAGCTCACATGCAAGAAGGATCAGTACTTAAAACTGCAATAATGTAACAGCACCCACATTGCCACCACCTCCCCACTTCCACTCTAAGCCATTCATAGCAATTACAATACTCCTAGCTACCTACCTCCCTCCCTTCTGTGCACATTAACTTCTACTATGTCGATCTATCTTAGCGATTTATTTAATCTCTGCTTCCATAAGGTCCATCCCCTCCTCGACCTATAGTATGCATTTTTACTTCCCTCTCATCTTTTCTTACATCTCATTCTATTAGGGTCTATTTTCAAAAATGCACTTGTAATAGTGCACTCTCAGTTTAGTTTACTCAGAATTTGTCCTCTGATATGTGGATTGCTGCTGCTTGTCTTAGTTAGTACATACTGCTCTGCTGAGTTTCTGGTTCTAGGAACATTGTACTACTCTTTCTGTATATTTCCTTACATGTAAACATGCCCAAGCTTTGGCTGAAATAAGTCCCTTGAGGATCTATCCTCTACCCTGGTAAAGTAACATAAAAAAATGTTGAGTTGTAAAAAATAAATAAATAACCATAAATTATTTAGAGACAACAGTTGACAGAAGTTTAATATTTGATCAATGTGTATTTATTAATGTCAGGAAAGTATATTCAAGTAGATAATCTAACGCCATATCTAGTTAGAGTTGTAGCTATGGTGGGGTGAAGGGATGACTGCCCTAGGTATTAGTTGTCAAGGGGTTCAGTCAGCAGATGCTGGTGGTATAATACTATACATGAAGCATTTCAGCAGAGCAGAAGAGTGTTTTTTGTTTGGTTATGAACTTTAAGGGGACCATTTTTTCTTTGAGAATATTTTTTTCTTGCTCTTTAAGGTGTTGTACAGGAGGGTACAAGAAGCTGCCCATAGCGCTAGAAAACCTAGCTAATGTTCTGTGTCTAGTTATTTCAGAGATATAATTGAGATAAGCAAGCCCAAAAAATAAAACTTGTCTGAATCATGCAGCAGCTAATAGCTATCTCTGTGCATACCAAAGACAAGTAACAGAAAACTATTGTGCAATTTCTTACCACAATAAACTGTCCTATTATTATAAATACTATTTTATTATTATTATTATTATTATTATTATTATTAATAATAATAATAATAATAATGATAATAATAACATATATATTACAGGGTTTTTCTGAAATGATTAGACTTTTTATGCTGTAAGTAGCATTTTTTAACTTCTTATGATTTCAGTGTTGGTTCTGTTTTGGTTTTGGATGTGGCATTGTGGTTGGAGATAATGCTTGAGATAGGTGATGGCCTTAACAGATATCTCTAGTAACTTTGAATAGTAACAGGAGTGGCCATCCTGAAGTCTGTTTTATTTTTCCATTATTTACTGAGTGCTTTGAGCATATTTTATACTTTTACATGTTTTTCTTACTTTTTTAATCGTTCATTTTTAATGATGGAATTAAAATATTTGTCAAAATATAATTGTGTATGCATTTGTTCCAGTGATTTGTACTTCCTTATTTACCTTTATTTGAGGTGATTGGTTTCTCACTTTTTTAATTTCTCCAAATCTTTTGGGTTTCTAATACCATGATTGGAATGGACCACATTCCTATGTCAAAGTACGATTAAATTCATGAAATTAGTATTGTTTCAATCTTTGATGTCAGCCAAAAGTGCTCTTCGCAGCACCCACAATGTGCCCAGTATTGACTCCTTCTGCAAGTCGTATGGATTTACATGTATTGGTAACATATCTAAATACAATTATAGATTATTTTTTATAAGATCCATTGCTTCTGCTACTATTGGAACTGTCTGGGTATCTTTTTTCCACATTGTTCTTGTTTCTGCCTGCAAATCTTGATATTTTATGACTTTGTGTGTCCCTGTATGCAAGACACTGTAGTCACTGGGTGTAGTGACTTCAATGATCAATGCTATTTTTCGCTTCTTTTCGCAGACCACTGTATCTGGTTTTCTTGCATCTGTCTTTTGAACTGTTGATAATGGGTGAACCCATGTGATATAGACTTCATCGTTTTCTATGATGCTTTGCGGTTCATGTTTCCAGTGTTTTTCAGCCACTTCAAGACCATAATGTTTGCACAATCCCCGATGCAACAGTCTTGCCACATTATTGTGCCTTTCGGTATACAATCCTTCTGCCAGCAACAAGGTGTGTGACTGTTTCCAATTCTATTCTACAAAACCAACATTTGTCTGTTTCTCCCACATGTTTAGTGGGCTTTGTAAACCAGTGCGTGTGTATATAGCCCACTATCTTGGTTCACCAATATTAACCTTTCATCTTTTGGTTTAAATTCGCCTCTCCTTAACTATTCCTGCATTCGATCCTGATCAACGTGAGGTTCTTCCAGAAGTTTTCTATACTAACAAATATATTTATGCATTTCCCACATTTCTTGCCTTTTCATCTGGTTCTTCGTCTTATATTCTTTCTTTTGTTTTTGTTTTTTTTTTGGTACATTCAGTTGCTGCCTGATTTTTATCTACTTGTGGATGATTTCCATTCCTGCTTGATGCCAACATGCTTCTGCTAGACTAAGCAGGGAGGTCATCTTAGATTTATTCTCCTCATGTTTCAAGACTTTCACTACATTTGGTCTTGGTCTAATCTGTCCAACACATTTTGGGGCCAATCAATCACTCTAAAATTGTAAGTTAGGACAGGAAGAGCAAATTGATTTATAGTTTGAATTATGTGCCTTGATGTCAACCCTTTTTTCAGGATTAATTTAAGTCTTCTAAAATATTCCTAAGTTTTATTTGCATTTGTTCATGTTTTATTGTTGATTCTTCATCAATTCCCAAATATTTATACACTGTCTCTTGCTCAAGTTCTTTTATATCACATTCTTGTCTCAAACTAATGTTTTCTTGGTGCTGCAGTTTTCCTGCTTTAAAGGTTGCTTTTGCACATTTATCAAGACCAAATGACATTCTTTTATCATCTGAAAAAGTTTTGACTACTTGCAGTTGTGCTTTCAGTTCCTCATCTGATGAGTTATACAGTTTTAAATCATCAACAAAGAGAGGATGAGAGGTCTTTACACTTTGTTGTTTTCTAGGAGCCAAATTATAGCCATGGCCTAATCTGTTAATTAGACATCTTAAAGAGTTAAAGGCAAGACAGAATAGCAGCAGTGCCAATGAGTCACACTGGAATATCCCCCTTTGAATGTTTATCCCTGGAATAATAATTTGTCCTTTATCATGGCTTAACTGCAAAGTGGTCTGCCACTGTTTCATGGTCACTGTAATGTAATTGATCAGTATAGGGTGTATTTTATACATTTTTAAGCACTATTTTATCCAGGAATGTGGGATACCATCAAATGCTTTTTGTAGCCAATCCATGCCATACTTAGATTCTTCCCTTTTTTACAGTTCTCCATTATGATTGTATTTAGCAACAGAGGATCCTTTGTTCCATATGGATTTCTTTTAATACCCTTTTTGTTCTATTGCCATGATTGAATTTTTTTCTAAATGACTATAAATGCTGTAAGCATCAATTCTGGTGTACAGTTTATACATCGTTAGAAGGCAATTTATTGGTCTATAATTGTTAGGATAACTTGCAGGTTCACTCTGAAGTAGGAGCATTGTTTTTCCTTTTGTTAACCAGATTGGTGTCTGTTTAGGGTGTGCATATAAATAGTTCTTACTTATGGCTAAATCTTCATGTAAAGATGTTAATGCTTTTAGCCAGAAGTTCGGTACTGCATCTGGGGCTGGGGTTTTCTAGTTGGAGGTTTTTCTTAACTTTATCTCAATCTCTCTGGCTGTTACTTTATCCCATTTCATATCCTGTATTGTTGAACTTCTTATTCTTTTTTTTTTACTTCTTCTGTCCTTTTAACATCCTTGTTATGTTCCACAGGATCTTCATAGATATTTCTCCAAAATGTATATATTTCTTCTTTTTTGAGTGGTCTTTCAATTCCTTTTTAACTTTTTTTCCCAGTTTTCTACAGAACTTTTAGTGTCATCAATAAATTGCTTATTTTGTATTTTTCCTTTATATTTATCGCTGTATTTTTAAGTTTTTCTGCCTGTGCTGAGATTTTTAGTTTATTATTTGCAATAGTGCATGATTGATCCTGATCCATTATAATACTATGCATTGCTTTTATCACATCTATCTTTCTGAGTATTTTTGTTGATCTGTTCCCTCTTCTATACTTTTCTTACAGTGACACATCTTATCTTAATTGCTTTATAGTTTTCTCTAGTCAATACTTCCATCCTTTCCCTTACTACCCAGTGTTCTTGTGGTAAAATGTTAGTTGCTATTAATTTAGCTGCACAGTAATATATCCTCTTTATGCCTGTTATATTGCATGGCTCTCTATAGACAGTCCTAATTACTGTATTCATTTGTTTTATTAACTTTCTGACTTTTTGCATTTTATTGACCTTCTGCAGTCTATTTCCTCCATTGATCTTAATATGTATACCCATCTCTATTAAATCAATGAACTCTACTCTTAGCTTATTTTCTTGTAATCTAAGGTCACATTGTCTGTTCTCCATTTCCCAGGCATTCTATAGAGAGTTCTGTGGTATCATCCTGTGACCTCCGTTGCTCTGTCATATCTGAACTCACTGGCCTATCCCTCCTCAACACTGACTTCAGCTTCTATTTTTTTACTTCTACTTTATTAATCTTCTTTTCTATTTTTCCTCTTTGTGATATTATTTTTTATTTGAAATTTTCCAAATATGGATGCCTTTGCCAGTATTTCTTTTCAAATATCTTTGGGGCCGCCTTTTTTGTATTTATTAATTTGGCTTTCGACTTTCCATAAATATTGCACCAGATCAAATCTCTCTTTCTTTCCCTTGTCCATATTTCTTTTTTATACTTTTAAAAAATCTCTAGGTTTTGTTGTTTATATTTTTGCACTTGCTCAGATGCTTCTTTTTCCAAACAGGTCAAAGTTTCTTGGTCTATATAATGTTTTTCACAAATCTGAAATGTTAATAAATATACATTTTTATTTGAGGCTTCTGACAGTTTTACTTGTGGAAGTATGTTTCTTTCCTCTAATTTCTCTCTTAATCTTTTTGTATATCTTGTGTCTAGAAATTCTGGGCTTTTTGTTTAATAGTAACAATACATAATTTCCTTCTTATCCTCAATAGTCCATTCTGTTGTCTTTATGGCTCTTCCTTGGTCTATCAATTTGTGTGATTTTTGTGGACTGCTATTCTTTCTACAATGGAGGGGGGGCATCCTCCCCATGGGTCTGGCCTAACCCCATTGCAGGATTGTTTCCCTATTTTGAGGATTCTATACTGTCATTTTTCCAGTCATAGCACCAGTGCCTCTACCAGGATTGGGCACTTTATTATCCTGGGTCTTGTGCACCCAGCTCTCTTTTTTTATTTTTGACCTACTTCTGTCCATGATATATGCTATATAAAACTCAGTCTATATATCGGTGTCATCTTGGTGAGATTTTGTGAAAAACAGGGTCCACCTCATGAAGGTACTCACCAAGACTTGAGGATGAATTCAATTTCTTTTTTTTTTTTTTCAATAATCATTTTTTATTATTTTTCACAACCATATTACAAATTCACACCTTATATACAATATATACAAAATGCTTCCATTGGTTAATTTCACATATATATCAACCTCGTGTATTGATCAAAGGTACAGCACTCACAATCAAAAGGAAAATAATAATAAAAAAAAAAATCCAACATTAACAAATCCAAGCCAACAATCTGTCTTTTCTGTACATTTTCTATCTAATCTAAGGTTGATTTAGACTATATTCTGGTTCCCGAGAAAAAGTGGATAGTAACCTCTTAAGCCAAAATAATATTAAAAATTTGCTCCCAGATTTTTATGTTGTTGATATTTTTTTGTGATCACTAATTAACAGTTTATGCGCTAAGATGTGTTTTATTGCCAACAATCTGAAATTTTCCCACGATGTCTGGGCTGGGTTCAACCAATTTGTGGCTATATATAATTTCATTAATAGGCAAATATTCATAATTACAATCGTTTTTGATTTATTTAGATTCTCCGGGAATATGAAGAATCATAAACTCCCAAGAGAGTGTTGAATTTTGGTAACCCATTTTTGTAACTGCAATTTTAATGAATTCCACAATTTATAAATGCACTTACAACTCCAGAACATGTGAAGCAAATCTGCTGTCTGATCAAAGCAATGTGGGCATATGGGTGAATTCTTCGCATCAAATTTGTGCAAAGTGAGACGAGTATAGTATGCATTGTTAAATATCATCAGCTGCGTAAATACCAATTTCTGAAGGGATACAGACTTTAATGTTAATTTAAATGCCTCCAATATCTTATTGTCGTCTGGGAATATCAATTTCTCTCTCCAGTAACTCGATAAAAGAATATAATTATTATACTTCCTCTCTTTTATCAATTTATATGCTGCAGTTATATATTTTCTATCCTGCAACAGCGCTTCCCATAGACTACGAGAAATGATTAAATCTTCCCCTTTCATTTCAAAGTTGTTAAAATAGTTTATAACCAAGTCTTTTAGCTGTCTTACTATAATTAAATAGGAAATAGGGAGTTCTGTTTCTTTTAAAATATCCTATACTGGTACTCCTAGAAAAGGATATAAATCGAGTACAGTTAACTCCATGATTAAAGGGAATTTCTTTAGATCAATCAATTGACCACCAATTGTTAAATTTGGGTTCCTATGAAATGGTTGGAAAACCATCATATATTTTAGTAAATTTAAGGAAGCGAAAAGAGTTTGAATTGCCGTTACATAACTTTTGATGTGCTCCATTAGCTTATATTTACTCATTGTCCAATTATTTAAAAAGGGTAATGCTTTAGCGTTGACTCCCACTTCATTTATATGCTTGTATGTTAAGAGCACCCATTTGGGTGTCCATTTTCTGTTATCACTATCGAAGTAAGACGTCTTTAAAATCCTGTTGGCCTGAATCACTAAATAGTACATTTCGAAATCCGGTAATTCCAGCCCCCCCTTATTTTTTGGAGCCATCAATTTTTCATATGAAATTCTCGTCTTCCTAGGTTCCCAAAGAAATCTTCCCAATCTTATATGAAGCTGTTTGAAGAATGTTTTGGTAATTCTGAGTTGTGCAGCTCTAAAAATATATAACATTCTAGGAAGAACATTCATTCTTATGATAGCTGCTCTTGCCATCATCGGTAACTTCAATCTACTCCATCTTTCAAGATACAATGTTATTTGATCTGTAGTTGACTTTACATTGTTAATAAAAAAATCTCTATTTTCAGTTGAGAAGACAATTCCCAGATATTTTATCTTTTCTTCCATCAATACTTGTCCTATTAATGGTACCATTGAAAAAGGTGTGGGTGTCTTTAATGGGAATATTTTAGATTTTTTAAAATTTAGCTTGTAATTGGAAATTCTCTCAAAGATTTCTATTGCAGCTAATATTTTTCAGTATCGGAAACAGGTGTGGTACAATATATGTTTAAATCATCTGCATAGGCAGCCATCCTAACCTTTATTCCATACAGTACAGGAGAATTATAAAAAACATTTTGCTTAAGGTGTAAAAATAAAGGCTCCAAGTAAAGATTAAATAAGATGGGAGATAATGGGCAGCCTTGTCGGGTACCATTTATGATTTTTATCCTATTCGAGCATTCGTGATTTATAAATAAATTTGTGTATGCATTTCTATATAGTATCCTTAACATTGAGATAAACTCCTGCGGTATATTAAAATAAGGTAATGTATCAAATAAATAATCCAAATTAACCCTATCAAATGCTTTCTGAGCATCAATAATTAGGGCATACAAATTAAGGTTTTATATTTCGCATAAGAGATTAAGGTATGGAGCGTTAAGGTATTATCCGTGGTCTGCCTCCCATCCATAAACCCGCCTGTTCCTCTGATATTATTGGGTTTATTACCTTTTCAGCCTACTCGCCAGAATGGATGTCATGATTTTCATGTCCATATTCAAAAGTGATATAGGCCTGTAATTATCAGGATTTTGGAATCACCTTTCTCTTTTAATATCAGAACTGTCCTTGAGGCATTAAAATGAGGATCATTAATTCTATTTAGAGTGATATAATTAAAAGTCTGTGACAATACACTGCTCAAAATCTCACTAAAAGATTTGTAGAATTCTGAGGTCAAACCATCTGGGCCTGGGGCTTTGTGAGGCTTCAGTTTCTTGATTGTTTTGGACACCTCCTCAACTGTAATCGGTTTGATTAAATCTCTATGAAATTCCTTGTCAATATTAGGGAAAGTGATTCTCTGTAAAAATCTTTTCTGTCTTTATCTTGCAAGAGTGTCTGCTTCTCACCATAAATCTGATTAAAAATTTTTTCAAAGGTCTTCATGATATCCGCCTTGTCAGTATATGTAGTATTGTTATAGTGTATTTCAGTAATTAATCGTGTTGATTTCATCTGGTTAATAATCTGAGCTAATGCTTTCGAGGGGTTTGAATATGATTTGCATATTTAACTAAATTTATTTGTTCATAAAGTGACAAATTTCTATTATGAAGTAAAATAGTTCTTTTGACATCTTAATAGCTCAGTTTCTGTCTGTTCATTATAGTTCCTCATCAAATCTTGGTCCAGTAATTGAATTTTAGTTTCTAAATCCAATTGAGTCTTCTTTTGTAATTTTTTATAATATGTAGCTTTTGTATAAATAGTCCTCTTAGCTGCGTTTTAGTTGTAGCCCATTCTATATCTATTGGGTGTCTATTTTGGGAAATATTATTTAATGACTGTTTAAGTATCTCCTTGACTTCCATTAATATATCTTCCTTGGTTAGTAAATATGGGTTCAAGGACCAATTATACCCTCGAAGCCTCTTAGTATCCATATTACTAATGTTTAAGGTTAAAGTTATCTTTGAATGGTCTGAGAGTTGTCTGACTTGATTAGAAACACTAGGATCAGCTGAGATCAACACCTCTGAAATTAAGAAAAAGTCAATTCTCGACCACATTTTATGGCAGATTGAATAATAAGTAAAATTCTCTGCTTTCCCTTGTGAGTGTATGTGTTTAAAAGGGTCATAGAGTTTGAAATCCATTTTCAATTCTTTCAATGCTACCATTGCCTGTTTATTGAACGCTGAAGAAGCACCCAACTTGTCTAATTTAGGATCTTGATAAGAGTTCCAGTCACCTCCCAACACTATATAGCAATTATTGTATGACTGTAAAATGGAATAGATTGAAGCTATGAAATGATGCTGATTAACATTAGGGGCATATACACATATTAGTACTATAGGTTTATCATAACATTTGGATGTGAGAAGGACCAAACACCATCTACCCTCCTGATCCATTTTCACATCTCTAATATCTCCCTGAAAGTGATTCTTAACTAAAATTGCCACCCTGCACTATTTGTTGTTCCTTCCGTCACAATCTTCCTAACCCATTTCTTATCCTTCACTGACTCCCACTGATCATTAGTCATATGTGTTTCTTGTAATAAAATACAACATGCTGATGATTTGAGAAACAAATGAAAAAACAGCTTTCTTTTTTCATGTTCTGGAGTCCTTTGACATTCCAAGATTCTATTATCCACATTTAATGTTCATTAGAAATATAACTCGATATCTAATCTCTTTGAGCAACCTTAGAATAACATAAGTTGGCATATCATCAATTGTATGGAAGCAAAACTGCCATCCTATCCCTACCCAGTGCCTACCCACTATTCCTCTGGACCAGGATGAACATAGGTTTTTACATTACTGGAAACCATCTGAGTAACTAATCTACTAATTCTATTATTTAACAATGAAACCCCATGCAAAAACCTACAACAACTACTTCTACGTCTACAAAGCCTAATTCTGACATTCCCTACTAAACACTACTTATAGGTAACTACAGCTCTGTACATATTTATGGATATACAAATAAACTAATTGTACCCTGAGATTCTAATGTACTTCAATTCACTTCAGCTTTATATTCAGCAATAGCAAATAACATTCTAATTTGTTGTTCTATACAGTATTAAATATTAGTTGACATAGAAAGCAGACAGTTATTTAACATTTCCCAACATCCTGTATCTACTGAATAAAATGATCTAACTACTTTAATCTGCTTTGTTCTTCCCCTACAACTTACCTACTAACATATTAATATTGAAAACCAATGCAGTTCAAAATAAAACTATAATGGCACTTTCATTTGTAATAACCATATGTGAATAAGAGAGGAACCAAGGGATTAAAAAAAAAAAAAAAAAAAAAAAAGCATGAAGGGAGCACAGCAAAAGGAGAAGAAATAAGAAAAAATGCCTTAAATTACACATAAAAAATAACTTCTTTTATGTTCTTTTATTATTATATGCACATTGTTTAAATCTGATCAACTAACCATTTTTACATCATTTATCAGTTAGAAATAATACCACCTATCTGCAGGAATAAAGGAAAGGAGTAAAGAGAAGGGAGATATAGGAAAAAAAAAAGAGAAAACAAATATATAAAAAAAAAACTACAGTACCTTATTCTGCCACTACACATAACCATCTCCTTTTTTAATACACAATGCATTTCCGCAGCGTTTACCTGCATCACTTTGACTTCACACACTATCTTACAGTCCTTTTCCTGCAAAATAAGTCCAAACAGGTTTCTTTTTACTTCGCCAGCAGTTCCTCTTTCTTCTCAGCTATTTAAACTGTAAAGGCAGTTCAATCAACTGGAACTGTGAGATAAGATAAGAAAATAAAATTCCAGGCCTGCTACAAGAAACAGAACAGACAAAGGATTTATATGCCTCAGATTGTCATAAATGAAACATCCCATTCTCCCTGGTGCTGCAGAAAGCCAAAATGGACTGTTCACATTTCTGAAGATGGGAGAGCCTTAAAAATCTTCAAAAAAGTAGGTCTTGCTTCTTTCCTTGTGCTTACAGAGTATTTAATGCCATCCACAGTAAAAATTAGGTTATTAGGATATTTCATTTGAAATCTGATATTTTTGTCAATCAGAAACTTACAATATGGAGCCAGCATTTGTCTAGATTGCCTTATTTGTGTTGGTAAATCCTGTGCTATAGAAATTTTATTATTTTGCCACATTATAGATCCACCAGATTTTTTAATAGTTAACAGTACTTTGCTCACATCTTGGTAGTTCAATATTTTAACATAAACAGGTCTGGGTATATTTGAAGCTTGAGATTCTCTGTATGCTCTATGCGCCCTTTCTATGACCATCTGCTTAACAGCCTCAGAGTCCTTGAGCAGTATTTCGAATATTTGTGTAATAGAAGTGATCAGGTCATTATATTGAATAGATTCTGGGATCCCTCTAATAATTATATTGTTACGTCTGGATCTTGCTTCCAAGTCCAGAATTTTATTTTGCATCATTTGAATGTCAGTTCCATGTGTCTCTGTTCTTTTAGTGAGCATTAATATATTGTCTTCATTGGTAGCAATTCTAGTTTCTGCTTTCTCCATTCTTTCGAGAATCCGATTACGTGTCACTAAATGAAAGTGTTTGAGATGTTAGCTCTTTTAAGGCATCCTGTATAGGTAGCAATGCTGATTTCATTTCTTCCATTGTGACCTGTTGATCAGATTTTGTTGATGGCCCTGTTTTTGCAGTCTCTTGCTGTTTGATAGTTTTCTGTCTCTTGATTAAAGATTCTTTCTCCGGTGATTGCAAAGCTGACAGCTTGGTTTTGGAAGTTGTAGTTTCCATATTTTTGTCCTCCTTTGACATTTCAAAATTCTGCACAAAGATTTATTTCCCAAAGAAAAGTTACAAAAGTGAGATCAATCAGTCCTTTGTTTGGTGCTCTGTTCAGAGTCAACCTGACAATCAGATCCAATCCTGCTATTACCAAGTATTTTTTTTTCGATTTTTCTTTCTCGGAACCAAAAGTGACTTCTGGTCAATTAGTAATAACTGCCAATTAGTTTGTTTACTCTAAGTATAACTCCACAGGGTTGATTTTTTTCTCAGGTATTTGAAGAGCTGAAGTACTGCAGTGCTTATAGAATGGCAGCCATCTTTGTTCTGGATGAATTCAATTTCAACAATACTACTCTCCTTTGCTTGCTGACCTATCATCTCTCCATGCTATTAGGCATGTAGTATGTGATAAGATCTTGTTTTAGTTTGTTTATTAATTTGTAGCTTTTATGCATGCTTATATGTGTTTTACACAACTGTAGGTATAGACAAAGGTATCTGTAAATGTAAGCTGCATTTTTCATTTATTCTATTTTGGGATTGGTGTGCTTCTCAGACAGTGAGATATATATGATGGTTTCCCTTTTACCCCTTGTTAAGCCTTCCCAGAGTGCCATTCTTATTGTGATGATGCTCAGCCCACTTCATGCTTCTTCTGTTAAAAGAAAATCTCTGAGGTAGGACTGTCTACAACTTAAAAGGGTTACTGTGAGTGGGAAGCCACTTATGTTAAAGCTTCCCACTCATTGTAATCCTTTCTAAATCCCAGGGCATGTTTTCCAATAAAGTTTCCATCAATTTTTTTTTTTAGTTTCAGTCTGCAGGAAGGGTGGCCTGACTTAGTTTGTTTACTTTAGTAAGAAAGCTGTAATCTGCTTATAGATATTTATTTTATACTTGCATTTTGCATTGGATATTTATTTAATTCAGCTATTGTGGTCATAAGGTTAGGTGTAGGTAGAGATATGTGTGTGTGTGTGTGTGTGTGTGTGTGTGTGTGTGTGTGTGTGTGTGTGTGTGTGTGTGTGTGCGTGCGTGTGTGCGTGCGTGCGTGCGTGTGTGTGTGTGTGTGTGTGTGTGTGTGTGTGTGTGTGTGTGTGTGTGTGTGTGTGTGTGTGTGTGTGTGTGTGTGTGTGTATGTGTGTGTGTATCAATATATATATATATATATATATATATATATATATATATATATATATATAGATACTGATATATATGCATAGATACATATATAGATATAGATAGATACACAGATATATATAGATATAGACATATGCATATATATGAATCCCTGTCAGAAGCTCGAGATTTCAGAAACTCAAAGTTCATACAGTCGAGACCATATCATCGATTTTCCAAGAACCCAGACTTCAGAAAACAACAAAAATTTACTTTTTTCTACATTTTTGAAGGGGCTAAGCCCCTGCTGCACCCCACCACACCCCCCTACATGCTATATATATACCAACTCCAAGAATGCACTACAATGGGGAAAAGGGTAAATTCCTAGATTTTCACTGTACTGTGATCTCTATCCAAAAGTTTCGACTTTTTGGAAAATCAATCATATGGTCTCGATCATATGAATTTCAAGTTTCTGAAAACTCGAGCTTCTGACAGAAGCCCATACACACACACACACACACACACACACACACACACATATATATATATATATATATATATATATATATATATATATATATATATATATATATATATATATATATATATATATATATATATTTTGTGTGTGTGTGTGTGTGTGTGTGTGTGTGTGTGTGTGTGTGTGTGTGTGTGTGTGTGTGTGTGTGTGTGTGTGTGTGTGTGTGTGTGTTTTCTATATTTATACATATGTATTTATGGGCTGCATAAGAAATCTAATAGTTTATTAACTTATATAAAAAAGTCTAAAAGAAATCAGGGTTGCACACCACAGAGGTTAAAATCATCATAGCACTCTGCAAAACAAACTACTGTGCTTATCAGACACAATATGCTGTTTTGCTCACTGACTGTATTAAGAATAGAGAATGCAAACAATAAAATATGGTTTGCTTCCAAAAAATTAAAGTCATTTTCAATATGTGTGTCATGGATCATCACTAATAAATGTTCAGTTCCTACTATAATAGCTATGAAATATTATCTCATAGTGACATAACTGCACATAGTGGGGAGGATTTAGGGCACAGTGCAGCACTCTTTGTTAATAATTTAGCTCATAATTATTTTCAAATACATGGCTAGAATATTAATGGCTTGTAGTGCCCAACAGTATAAAATAAATGCAGTAGTTACCACAGTATCACAGAAACTGCTACATGTTCTTCTGCATTGTATGGACAGTTGCACTTGCTGGCATCTTGTGAATGGTATTCTCACACAGTAAATTGTCACTGCTCAAACCAAAGTTCAATGGTCACAGCATTGCTGCCTGCTCTACCATATGCATACATATGTAATAATAATGCATTGCACATTGCCGTAAGTTGGAGTTTCCTGTAAAGAGTTTGCCATATGACTTCTCACAGTTCAGTTCAGTAAAGCTGCTTTAAGATTCCCATTGTGTCACTCCCTTCTTCATTCTGCCATATGTGTGTACCAGCAGTATTCATATATTATATGAATACTGAAAGAAAGCAGTAATAGGCATCAGACACTGCTTTCTTCAGTCTCCGCTGTGTTTGGGAACTCAGCCCAGCTCTCAACATAGTGACTCAAAGTCCATCACCACTCATCAGACTATTGGGTTCTGACTCAAGAATGGTACCTGTGCCATTTCCAGATGTAATATCTTCCAGAAGCCCTAATAGGTGCTTGCTATCTTAACACAGGTTCCTCCATCCTGAAAACCCAGTATAGACATGCTTGCACAGCTACTCATGAGTTCTGTCCCCGGATCTTCAGAGTTTGTAAGTAGTTGAGAAGTAGCAACGTAAAAATCACTCACTGTAGACTGTGGCAAATAAAAGTGCACACATAAAAAAGGGTGAAAAGATGGAGGTGTCTCAATATTCATCCAAAAGAGACTCACATCAAGGTTGGTAAAGCAGCATGGTGCACTACAGCTTCTTCATGTCCAAATAACTATCAGCAAGATCCAATACCATCTATTAACTAGCTACAGAACTCCCTCTATGTCCCAAAAAAAGCCACAGTGCCTATCTACAGGAACTGGAATCACTCAGCTATTAATTTCCTGAATCGCTGATCATAAGATGACCAGCCTGAGACCCCTTTGACATGGTAAGCCTCCCTAATGGCCAAAATGTAGGCCAACAATGCCAGTGCCTGACTTGGATCCTTTTCTATAATCAAACCTATGAAGACCACAAAACCCAAGGACCATGTGTCCCAGTTTTTTACCATTATCATAGTCGAGGCCTTTTTGCAGTGGCTGCAAGAGCTGCCATCAAGTCCTTGTTAGCCACATTATCAGCAACCATAATGCACAGGATTCCATCCATATCCACCATGTCAAATATCTCCACAAGTTCTCCCTTGCGAATCTTTTTTTAATGATGTTGGGGGGCATGAGCTGTGATGTGGGACTGAGGGGAGGTGGGAACTGCAAGAGCTAGTGAGGCCATGAGCGATAAGCAGTGAGCAACACTAATGTCTGTGTCAACCGCAATGACACCCTTAGCAGCAACAACAGTCTTGGGACTATTCTGTAGGTTGTGTAACTGTGAAGACAAATTCTGACCCATGTCAACTCCTCCTAGCTCCCCAAATGAGAAAGAAGCATGACACCAAAATTCCTCACTAATACTAACTCAAAAAATATAGACCTCTCTTCATCAGAATTCATACACTTCTCCAGGTATTTCTCAGAAGACTGGCCTCTAATGCTTAGTCCTAGTCCTGCTTCCTGCTCCAGAATCATTACCTTAAATTTCCAGTGGAGTCTATACCAGGGTTGCTAAAATAGCCATTGGACCTACAACATCCCTTCTCATCTTCCTTCTTGACCTCTTGGAAGAGGTGGGCACATTAACCAGTTCCTTCTCAAGATTTGATGCCCCTATTTTGTTGCTGCTCTGCCCTTGCTTCATCGTCTAAGCTGCCTTCAAATCAGAAAGTTAACCTTGAGCTTTCTGTGATAACTGAAGCCATCTGTCCTTAAAAATCTGCAAAGAAGAGGACCTACTAAATAGACAAAGGAGTAGTGCCATTTTTGTCAAACTGAAGCAACTGAGAAAAAAAATGTTCCTGTTGAGTAGTACATCCTTGAATATGCTGTATTACTGCATTAGCACCAGCCTTGCAGTGAGAAAAGAATCTTAAAAAATAAATAACAAAGTGATGTCTGTCTTCCCTCCAACAGATAGTGCCAAAATCCCCTGTAGAACTGAATGTCCTACTGCTGTGGCATTTTAGAATGCTGCCACTTCACAAAAGGGTACCTTATCTTGCCCTCACAGATCTTCCTCAAGCAACACAAACTAAGTCACCCCAGACTACCATCACTATTCCTGAGACCTTGACAGACATTATAACACAGCTCAACCTACACCTTCTGAATAAAAAATATGTCTAAACCTCTGATTATTGCCATCACCACTGAGCACAACACACCAACTTTCCTGCAAAACCACAGACCTGGAAAGGATCAATAGGGACAGCAGAAGACCCAACAAAATCAAGGACAACAATGAAAAAAAAGGAACAAGACACAAAATACACTGATGTATCGCAGCTGAGTCAGCTCCCCAGCCCGGTCCTAGGCAACCCCGCTGCCCCACAAAGGCAAATATTGACAAAACAAAAGAATGTGAATTGCTACAGAACAAAGAAGAAAACCACCACAATGAAAGAAAAACACCCCACAAAACTCAAATCTGAGCAAACAGTGACAACCCAAAACATTGGCATCAATAAAATGAAACAGTGACAAGTCAAGTGACTGGGAATCAACATACCCTCTGAAGCGAACAAAGACTACATGTCAGTCCTGTCATTCATGTGGATGTGACATGACACCCCCGACCAGAGACGTTAGCGTTCTAGGAGGGATCGGGGGGGAATGTAAGGTACCTAACCACCCTGCAATTTCAAACTATAAAGACAAACTTTGTGACACACTCAGCTTCCAGTCAGCACAGGCAGAAAAGCTCCACCAATGATGTTCCCATGGAAAAAACAACAGAGCATCCACTCATCAAATGCTTTAGTGAAATCTCCCATCACCATCATAATTTTTTGAGATATATATATATATATATATATATATATATATATATATATATATATATATATATATATATATAAATCCCCTTTAGAAGCTCAAAGTTTCAAAACTGTGAATTTCAAATGGCTGAGACCATAAGATCAAAGTTTTGAAACTTCAAATGTTTTGATTGGAGATTGCCATGCAGTGTGTAATAGGATATTTGCAGTTTTCCTCACTGTAGTGAGATCTCAGAGTTTGTATATTTATTTAGCAGGGTGTATAGGGGGGGGGCCGAAGGGGAGCTTGCCCCCCTGCAAAAAAGTAAAAAAAAATGTTTTTTTCTTTTAATTTATTTTTATTTCATTTTCAAACTTTCTAAACTTCGGTCTTCTGGTCTTGGCCATTTGAAGTTCGAAGTTTTGAAACTTCCAGCTTTAGAAGTAGATCCATGTATATATATATATATATATATATATATATATATATATATATATATGTGTGTGTGTGTGTGTGTCTATTTATATATATATCTAACGTACATACATATAAAATTTAATTTACCCATTGGACTCAAATCCCTCCCTCCATGAAAAAAAAAAAACACCTCGAGGCGGCAAAAAAATGAGGGAATATTCAGCTCCCATGATGGCCACTGCAAAAATGAAAAGCCCCAACATCATCAAATGAATACTCAACATAACACTCAATGACTTGGTCACTGACAGCTGGCTCCATCAAGGGACTACTTTGAGGAGCTGACGAGAAGACTGCCTCAGCACTATACCCTCTCCTTTAAAAACAGGTGAGTAAGGACCCACCCACTAGACCCAGCTTGCGGACAAAGCGGCTTACAGGTAAGCTGCCCTTGTCATATCCATTGGTCCATTGGGAAGTTATCTACCCCAGGGAACAACCACATTGACAGTACACCCCTAAAGGTTGAGCCAGATATTTGGGATCTGGAAACTTATGAGGGTGATGATCTAACTTTTGACAACATGCATCCACAGCCTTAAGAAAGCCCTTGTATAGTATACAGATTGTGCCTAGATCTAGGCATGTCATTCTCTCCCATTTCTCAGTCCTCATTGTTCCAGCCATTGATTAAAAAGCCTCCCTTTGTCATGCATCTCACCGGACACATGAAAAAAACAGGGATGCCCACAGAAATATCTTACTAAAAGGATTCAAGGCATAAACAACATGACCTACTTGGACCAAATCATAGTCATGTCCGTACACTCATTATCCTACAGACTACTAAGAGGTGATCAGTGTCTGGTATACAAGGCATCTTCCAACCCAGTTCTGATGAACCTATTACACATTAGCAAGTCAAACTGCATCAGAAGTACTCAGTCTAGGGATCTAAACCTCTTCTGTAATATCAACAAAACGTTTTGGAGGGAAAGGTAAATTTCACAGAGGAAACTCTGAGCTATGAATGGGTGATAGAATATTTACCACAAGACTGCCTCTGTACTACTAAGGGACAGGGTCAGCTTGCAAATGCATTATCCCATGCATGGGTCTCCATAAATTATCTGTGGTATGATCCCAGTTATTCTCATTAGGGACAATAAGCAATTATCAGTTATGGAATGGGTAATACCAATCTAACACAAATAACAGAATATTTTTTAAGCATCAAAAGAGAAATTGGATAGATTTAAAAGTCTAGTACTTGTTTATGAGCCTACAAGGAAATTCTCAAAGAGGAAATGATGAATATGTATATTGATTTTGGAGTTATAGAGCAATCGTGCCATTTGCCTGATACAGTGTTATGTCAAGCACAGCGACATAGATTTTATGACGTGCATGTCCTGCTATGTACATCTGTAGAAGAAACAGAAGCATTTATATATGCCATATACTGGAAGTGAGAGCATTTATAAACTAGAAATGTCTTGTTGCCGGCTACTACCTCAAAGTAATGTTGCTCCTCTGTCTGACTTAGCACGTCTACCCTTTTGGAGAGAAACTCATTCTTCACTTGCTGTAAAAATTGAAATTAAAGAGAATGAAACTCAGAATGAAGCTTTCCCTGTTGTTTTTCAAGATATTTTAGGCACTTTACTGAAAAGAGAAGTTTGTGTATAGACAATATTTGAGATATAGAAGACTGATTAAAAGGCTATTCACCATTGTGACTGTGCACAGTGTAAATTAACTGGGAATATCATTTTTTTTGCAAAATTCAGTTTGAATGCCTTAATTTTTAAGCATTGTTTACTTATTGTTGTTATTGCTTATATATTTCACATTACAAATTACAATAGTCACTATATATATATATATATATATATATATATATATATATATATATATATATATATAAAATCACATTACATCAGATTTAAAAGTTATTCATTTATTTATTTACTCATTACACCTTATACTCATTACACTTTGTATTATAAAGAAAGCAGGATGTAGCATTAGGGCTGTCACCAACAACACTGGATGAGATAAAGACCAATCACTCTAGTTCTTGTCTCACTGTTTTCATAAGAAAATATACACAGCTTGCCATTCAAAGTTAACTATCATGCCAGCAGGAGCACTGAAGAAACAGGAAATAATACACTTAGTGCAGCATAGGTAGGAACAAATATGCAAACACTTTGTACATTTTAAATGCGTTTTTACATGATTCTTGTTTCTGCAATTAATGCATTTGTTGAAATTATTATGTAAAATAAGTGTCAGGTCTGCAAAAATATTATACTGAAGTCATGAGGCCAGGAAGAACAAATGCTGTTTGTGGTCTCCTGGGAATTTGGAATGAGTTGCTTCAAGTTTTTTTTTTTTCATATCTACAACAGAAAACAAAAATAACATATGTATATTTACCATATAGATCACTAACAGGCAGATTCAATAAACCCTACATGGTCTGATGCGTGCAACCACAGTAAACTCTGTGGCATGCTAATTACAACATAAGTAGCTGAATTGTATGCTAATCAACCAATCCAAGATGGAGGCGCTATTCAACAAGCTAGAAAGCAACTTTGTAGACTCAGTGCTGGTTTTCCCTGCATATTCCAAAACCTATTGGGATACAGCCACAGAAAGGAGTCTAAACAGAAAGAATGTTAAGGGCTGATGTTGCTTTAATTCATATGCATGTGTAACAGGCTGAAATCTATGCTGCTGTTGCTGCTAATAGACCATGGCCAAGAAGGAGGAGAGTTTTCAGACCCCAGTTAACTTATCACAATCTGCATGAGGTGGAAATTGTAGAGCACTACAGGGTGGATAGAGACACACTACAGGAGCTCTGCAACCTCTGTCGACCTCAATTCAGACCCAGGGCAAACTGAAGGGAACCCATACCAGTGGAGAGAGAGGTATGTGTAGCACTTAGAATTTTAGCTACAGAAACTTTTCAGAGACAAACAAGGGACATGCTGGGGGTGTCACAGGTATCAGCATCCAGTAACCCCCATAAATTCCTGAATCCTATGCTCCAACATGCCAGTGACCACATATATTTTCCCCATATTCCTGAGCAGAGGGCCATAAAAACACAGGAGTTCTACCCTGTAGCACACTACCAAGAAGTACTGGCTGCCATAGATGGTACACATATGGAAATCAAGGCACTACCCAGGGAGCAGGGAAGGGTCTGCATAAATAGAAAGGCCTTTCACTCCATTAACTGCCAAATCATGTGTAATGCTAAGGGAGCCATCTTGAATGTGTGTACTGGCAATCCAGGCAGTTACCATGACTCCCATATCTGTCAAACCTAACAACTGTATCAGATGTTCGCTAGGAGTGATAGGAGGTCATTTACTAGGGGATGCAGGTTATGTACTGGAACTCTGGCTGATGACACCCATCAGAAATGCACACATACCCACTGAAGAATGCCATAATGAGGTACACCCACTCAAACCAGAAATATCATGGAGTATGTGTTTGGGATGCTGAAGTCATGGTTCCACTGCCTAGATACATCTGGGGAAGCCTTGCAGTACAATCCATGTACATGCACTGAAACTAGTGGACAGCATTCTAAAACCTATGCTGAAGCTAGAAGCACAAATTTGTAGAGATTCTTGGGGCTTTTTGGAGAACATTGGCAAAATCCCTTTCAACCCAACCCATATATTTCTCGTGGTTGACATCAGAGATTTATACACGGTCATTCCGCATCAGGTAGGAGTGGAATGGACAGTGGACTTTATGCTCCGTAAGGGGGCATCAAAGGATCAAATGCACCTGGTGGAAACATTGTTGGACTTGATTCTCACCAATAATTATCTGGTGTTTAAGAATAAACATTATCTCCAAACAACAAGTATAGCCATGGGATCTCCCTGTGGCTGCACCTTTGCCAATAGTGTTTTAGCACAATGGGAACATCAATGTTTGTTCCCAAATGCATTATATCAGGTGAATGTCTCTTGGTACACAAGGTACCAGGATGACATGTTTTTTCTATGGAAAGGTTCCCGTAATTCAATACCGGAGTTCATTGAAAGTATCTCCAAGTCAACTAATTTTCTGGAATTTACCCATTCCAGTGATGACAATGAAATTACATTCTTGGATGTAAGAATAAGGAAGGATGTAGTTTTGAATAAACTGACATCAACAATGTTCGAAAATCAACCTTCTCTAACACATATTTGCATTTCACCAGCTCACACCCCATCCATCAGAAGAGGAGTGTTGTCAAAGGGCAATTTGTTCGGGCGGCCAGGATGGTCTCCGAACATGAAGATTTCCTGGGGGAATGTGAGAACATCTTTTCCATGTTCCTGTTGAGGGGATACCCGAACAAATTTGTAGATAAAATTCGACAAGAGGTGATCATTAAAAGGGAATCTGGCCACTTTCAGCCAATACTTAGAGAAGGTTCAATAGTTGTTAAAACTAAAGATAATGATAATGGATGTATGGTTGGTAACATCTCCTTTCTATTCACCTTCAGTATGGATTTCAAAGCTGATAAAAACATCATGATCAAAAATTGGAAGGTGTTGATGGAAGACCATGAGCTTATTAAATGTATAGGGGAAAAGCCCAGGTTCACTTACAGAAGGGGCCAAAATTTAAAGAACTTGTTGGAAAGATCTAATTCCAAGCCTAACAAAGTGATCAAGGGAATGAACAAATGTGGATGTTGTTCATATTGTAAATATATCTTAGTCGGCTCAAGGGTATGTATGGCTGGGACTGAGTACAGAATCAATGGCAAATTCAATTGCAACTCAAAAGGAGTAGTGTATGCGGCAACTTGCAGGCATTGTCCTGCGTTTTACATCGGCAAGAGCAATAGGCCTTTCAAGAAAAGGGTTTATGAGCATGTACATGCCATCAACATTAGAGACATGAACAATGCTCTTGCCAAGCATGTCGGTCAACATCCTGACCACTCATTTTTATTCACAATCATACAACAAGTGCAGCCATCATTTAGGGGGGGTCCATGGCAATTACAACTCGAAGAACAAGAGGTGTTCTGGCAAATCCGCACCTCTTCATACACCTTCCCAGGGCTTAATGAGGTAGTGTCTATCAAATGTATTTTAAAACTCAAAGCGCTTAAGAGATAGGATTGGCGCTAATCAAAAGTATCTACATAACTGTAGTATTTAACTTTAGTATTCAGTTTTTCATTTTTTCATATTTAATCATGAATTGGTAAATTCCAATTGTATGCTTATAAAGTTGTAGCTTATGGACTCACTTTATTAACATGTTGATATACTGAGTGCACTTTATTAATAAGGAGAATGTCCTTGTTGTATAGTCTATTGTGTTGTTTTAAACAAGCTACAGCAAGACCCATCAGGGTATCTTGTTTTAAAAGGCCATACACACATGCATGCATGTATAGATGCAACAACACAACACTAAATCATTCGGTCATCTGATCATGCAAATATTTAGTTTCGTTTTTTGGCTCTTTTTAAATGTAGCACTTTTAAATTTATCATATCATCTTGTGTTTTAGTTTACCAACCAATCGATAGATGATCACACCAGGACTTGTCTGTGGTATTTTTAGTAAAAGCAATAAAAATAGTAACAAGTAAAAAAGTTAAAAAGTTAAAAGGAAAAACAGTATAAATAATGGTTTTAATTTGGGTATATTTATACAACATTCATATTGCAGTTAGTGTGTTTTTATAGTATGGTTTTGGTACACACTGTCTTCAATAACGCACAGTTTTTACTTATACCTTCATGAATTTCAAACTGTCATAATATTCAAAATTCTTCAAAGTTCAAATACATCATATATATATATATATATATATATATATATATATATATATATATATATACTCTTTGTGAATTTTTAAAAGTTTTAGTTCAATTGTTGTGCGTGCCATTTCATTGATTAGATGAAAGCTTTCTCAAAGGGAATTTTTTGAGAACATCTTTTCAAATACTGTTAATCACTTTAACATTCTTAATTAAGTTAATTATGTCAATGCTGTTACGAATATATAAGAAGTGTGTTTAAAACAAATTGTTGTCTGATGAAGGTGGGGAGATTGCTTTCTACAGAAAGCGCTTACTTTTAAATAAATCGTTACCGTTTTTGCAGAAATTGTGGTCCTGTCTGCTTGCTTAGCTCGTTTTTTGCCACTTTTCTTTGCTGCACTGAAATCTTCACTGTCCCTGCCATGCTTCACAACATCATCCTGAGAAAACAGCTTCAGCAGGATCAACAAGGGGAAGGAGCACACATCCCACCACCAATGGCATGGTCACCACAGCCACACACAGCTGAGGAGTCAGGACTAAACCAACAACTGCTGTAGGTGTAGGCAGACGTAGGCATACTCAGTATGCCCTCACAATAGTTAAGAGGCAATGCATAGCACACTCACTGACTTACCAATAAGAGGTTAAAACTTTCAGCCTACGCATATACATATAATAACATCGATGCCAGGCTATGCTCACAACCTTTACCTACTCATTTAATGGTTATGCGCTCCTAGCATCAGACAGACTCAGCCCTGAACTAAAACTGTAGCAGCTCCTGGATTTACAAGCTAAGTTTTGAACCTGGAGTGTTAAAACAGATTTGTGTAATAATACAAATGAACAGTATATCCTTGCATGTTGTTACTTGGTAAGGTAAGTAATGAAAAGATGGGTGATTTGCACAGCAATGACTTTAACATGTGACAGCAGAGACTTATGTGAATACATGTGTCCTTTATCAAGAAATAGGCCTCAGGTATCAAATATTTACACATTTATATCTCTCAAAAGTACTGATGGTCACCGAATGTCCTCAGTTTGGTCTCATACAGAAGTCAGAAAGCAATGAGATATGTTTCAGTTTCAGACTTCATAACTCTCAAAAGATTCTTAAAACACTGATGCAAAAAATGTTTTGATTCTATCAGCTGTCTAACTTTGTAAAACCAAAACATATTAAAGGTACAATTAGCAAAACAACATCACAAACACAGATATACTAAACACTAAGTCAACTACGCACCCTGAGCATCAGACAAAAAAGCCTATGTATGCCTGAATCCAAAAGATAGAAAACAAGGATATGGCACAGTTACTATCACTTGGACAGAGTTTTTTGTGTGTGTAGGGGGGCAGGAAGCCAAGGCTAACACAAACAGTAAGTGAGTGCATGTGAGTAAGAAAGAGAAACAGGCAGACATTTAGATAAAGTAACATATGGCCACTGAAACAGAATGGGCTTTCAGCCTCATGGCTGAACCATGTAACTGTTGTGTGTGTCTGTTTGTATGGGCCCTCCTGGTGAAATTGGTCTGTGAATGTCTGCAAGAAGACAGCCAAGCTCTGTGGTAACACTATATCTTGGTATGTTAGACAGGTGTGAGCTGTGCATAGCAGAGGTGGCAGTTCATCATCATCAATGTTGTACCTGAACACGATGACCACGAGAACTGGCTCTGCCAGGAGTTGCACAGGCACATCCATGCCCATAGTCAGATGCACTGCTGCTACCTGAATGTGACTGATGTATGCTGGATGAACTCTCCTCACGAGGACATCCAGGACCACAACACCATAGCCTCCCACATCTGGGTGTGGACACATCAACAACTGATGAAGTAGTGGAAGTAGTGGCACTATGGGAGCATGATTTGGCATGGCCTCATCAGTAAACATTAGATGATGTGGCTGACCTACTCCCACATGGATGCCATCCCCCTCCCAGCAGACGTTCTATCACAGACACTACCCATTCCAACATGTCATTCATCCAATCTATTGAATTGGTAACATGGTGGAAGCAGTCACAGATGTCAGCCTATGCCACATCTACAACCCTAAGCATTTATCTGGATGACCTTTTGGAATGTGCCTGTGCCTCCATGATGGGCCAAGATATGCATCGAGTGGCACAGGAAGACACACCTGGATCAGGTAGAGGATGGACAGCAGGCCTTCTCCAAGCACCCCTCAAACCCTTCTGCATGGCACTTTGCCCACACTTCGGCTACAGCCAGAATCAATAGGCACTGAAGCCACAGTAACCACACTACTCTGATCGAGTCTCTCACCCTACACCTGTCTAGTGTCTGAGGGATCACTGGAATGGGTTGGAATAGGCTGTGTCTGATGGAATTACAGGGGATGGCTGAATGTTAGCCTCAGTGTCAGATTCAAGCTCTGCACCCCATGACTGTGCACCCATATGGCCACCATCATTATTAGAGATTGCTGATATTCTGACATCAGGAGGTAAGAGTCCTACACTTTCACTGTCAGTATCACCAGTAGTAATAAGCAACAAACACAGTAAATAAATTAATACTTACACTACTATAATCCAATATATGTTAACAAACTAAAAATGGTGCTACTATTACAGACAGTACAGCAATACACACAACATTCCTGACACCCACATCACACACATGGATAAAATAAATATTTCTTTGAACTGTTCATCAGTACTGACATAAAAATGTTTGGCTTACCATATGCGGATGATTATAGGCTCCCTATGGAGCATGGTCATGGAAGAAGTTAATCAAAAGGCAAGGACACCATCATGACAATTAACAGTAACATGGCGGTTAAAACTTTTTGCCTTTTATATGTTTATTAACAATACTTTTAACAAGAACTTGGATGACATATCCACCCCAAGTCCATGTGTAATCAACCAGAATGTATTCTTAACTGTATAGATCTACAACTATTCCTCCTCCTCAAGAAAAAATTATGTTAAACAGAACTTAAGTATTGCTGTTAATATTTTACTATACAAAAAGTATTTAACAATTGAGATAGGTAAGCCTACCTGGAAGCTCCTCCTGGACATGCTTGACCTCTCTGAAACAGCTGCACCAATATCAATAACGCACTGTTGTGCACTTTCCACTGAGCTCTCTGGATCCCTGACAGTGGACAGGAACTCTTCATTTGGTGTCAGTGGTGGGACTGTTGCAGGCCCCCTCAGTAGGCATCCATTCAAAGTTGCTCTCCTCTCGACCGATGAAATCATGGCAGTGGCCCTATACTGCACCTAATCATATACCCTGCTTTGGCAACCTACTATGTTCACAACAGCCACCATCTGCTACCAAATTTGCATTCTACCAGACATATCCACATGTCCCATCTCAAGCTTAAAGGCACCATGTCACCTAAATGCTTCCACAATTACTTCATTCTGAGGGGAACTGAAAGGGGGGGTTGTGTGGATTGGGGCACCTGGCTGTCATAGTCCTAGCTAACATAAAACATAAAAGAAAGTCCTGATTAGATATAACAAATAAAAGGTGTAGTATTTCAATATTACCCACTGGAGAAACATAAAACAGGCAAGATATTCAAATATAAAAAAAGAATTATGTGGTTGTAACATATTACAATGACACACAAAGCAAGACTGGACACAAAACAAGGAGAGTAACAATAGCAAATTTTGTTTGTTCCAACACAGAAATGGAACTTGGCCTCCCCATCCCTAAAGCAACTGGCAAATGGCACATTTTCTAACAAACCATCAGTGAACTGCTAAAAGTGCTATCAAATAAATTGTCCCAAAAACATGTGTACACATTTACCAGAGAACATTCAATTTTATGCAATTGCCAGTCGCATCTATTTGTGGCCAGCACTCCTCTAGAGGTGTCTATGGGCCATCCTAGAAGGCCAACACCAAAACCCCTGTGTCGCTGACAATACAGGACATTTACATTTCACTGAAATAACAATAGAAGAGTGTAAAGAGAAAAACAGATGTAACATTAGCACTTGTGATGACATTTAACAATGCTGTGCATCTGGAGAAAGGAAAATGTCCTGACAAATTGAAAAATACAAGCATACCTTATCAAGATCAGTGGTCTTCTGTGCAAATAAATCCCAAAGTAATATCTTCTGTGTTATCAACATACACAAGTCTCCTCACCTTCAGTTCCCTAGCTACATTGTTTACTTTTTATAGTATAGTTTCATGGCTGTGAACATGAAGATATAAATGAACTCATTAGAATTGCTGAATCCCAAATAGTTGGATCCGTGTTTCAGATGTAAACATAGTGCAGGACCCCCCCCCCCTCTGTGTTTGTTGCTACCGGGTTGCAACTGTGAAATATTAGTGGTAGGGAGAAGGAAAACACAATGACAATTTATAGTCCCTTACTTCCACTGGGTATATCAGCCAGGTTAGATTTACAAAGTATAGAACTAATCGTATCAAGGTTTTAAATGTAAGTAAGTAGCACATAGTTCACAGTTTCTGTTAAGAAACATCCAAACTCCCCTTAATTTCTTGACAACTGTATATTATTGCCATTTAATGTCCTCACACATTTTAAGGACAATGATTCAGAATGCCTTACAGACTGCATGCCTCAGATAAGACAAGAATGAGCAGCAAACACAGAGAGATAAGGTAGAGCTGCATGTATGCAAGCAATAATCAAACATGGTTGTGTGATCACTCAATGCACTACATCTGAAATTAATACATGTAGAAACAACGGTCATATGTTTTGTCAATACTGTGGATGATGTTTCAGTTGCTTATGCACACAATGATTTTCATTCTCTGCTGCAAAGCACTTTCTGTGGCAAAGAGGGGTCGGGAGGGTGGCCTAATGGTTAAGGTGTTGGCCTTACAAACACTAGGTGCGGAGTTTGAGTCTCACAAGGGATAATTGGCTAGGCTTAAAATGGCTCACAAGGGCAGTTAGCTTAGTATGAACCAATGAACCTATGAAGACACCCTTAGTGTGTTTTGAAGTTTCATTAGAGTCAGAGTTCAAATCCAGACCTGTGTGAAAATATTTCATGTGTACCAACATAAATTTTTGTAGCACTATTAATTTAATAGATTTGAGGGAAAAGCCGAAAGACACATTTTCTTCCTTTCTCATAATTTTCTCTTTTTTTATTTTTTATAATGCCAATGTTTGCTTCATGTGTGCCTTAGTGCAAATGGAGAAACACAATGAATGTCATGTTTATCTGTGCTTATCTTGTTTTTGTGATGCTTAGCAGTGTGCAAACCTGGACTAGTGGCCCAAACAGGAAGTAGACAGGGAATAGACATTCTAAATATCAAATATCTAAGATATCAATCACAAAAAAAGCACTGGTTCTTGTATTATCATTGGGAAAAAGCCCTGGACATGAGTTTTTATTTTTTGGTATCGACATTATTCCTAAGAATTTACTGGGGGGACCGTGGCATGATTTGATAGAGTGTAGTAAGTTGCTTTGGCAACTGAATTTAAATGCCCTTCACCCCCAGGTTTAAATTATTCTATTTCTATAGCCAGTGTTCTCAGACTTATGTCTTATTATGTCTGAAATCTAGTTTTATTTGAATGTATTTGTTATATGTAATTTATATATATATATATATATATATATATATATATATGTGTGTGTGTGTGTGTGTGTGTGTGTGTGTGTGTGTGTGTGTGTGTGTGTGCATATATATATATATATATATATATATATATGTGTGTGTATATATATATATATATATATATTTATATATATATATATATATATATATATATATATATATATATATATATATATATATATATATATATATATATATATATATATATTTTTTTTTTTTTGTATATTTTTTTACAAATGTATACACATATTTAAATACATGTAGGTAGTATTTTTTACTACAATAGTGGTTTTATTGTTTTAGTATTTTAAGAAGAGAGGCAATAAGTCAGGTGATTTAATTTGGGTATTTAAGCAGGGTGTGTATAGTATTTCATTATTCTGATGAAGTTTTGTTACATTCTTACGAAAGCGCTCAATCTATTGGTATAGAATAAAGTGGATCTATGTGTGTTCCCAGGTCTTGCACCACTGCATTTCAGCATAGGTGGAGTGGTGTCAGTGATGTAATTACTGGGAAATTCCACTGTGCAGAAGACAAAACTAATGACACATTGTTGCATTTATTTGTAGACCGTGTGGCTTTGGCACCAATCATTTATCTGTATTAGCCCCTCCTGTAGTATGTTAACATAATTGGTGGACTCGATTGCACCCAATATGCAATAATCAGCAAACTTGATAAACCAAAGGCTGTATAACTTAGCTCAGACTGTCGAGTAATATATTCCAAACAGTAAAGAGCCCAGCACAGATCCTTGGCATATGCCAATGTTAACAGCTCTATTGCTAGAGGGTGATTCACCAACTTTCACAGAATGTGCTCTGTCAGTGAGCCAATTGATTAGCCATCCAGTGACGTAAGGGTTAATCCCCATTTGGGAGTGTTTCTCAATGATACCTGAGTGGGGGATTGTGTCCAAACCCTAGGCCAGATCAAGAAAGGCAGTACGCTCTGCCTTACCTTCATCCAGGCGTAACATACAGAATCAATGGTCTATGACAAAATCATATATCACCTATAGCATGACTCAGAACATACACATACCTGATACAGTTGGATACACACTTCAACATACCCTCCAGATGGAATATGTTCCTGTAGAAGGGTGTATATCCCCATGCTTCCACCTGATACATGCATGTATAGACACATCCTGACTCTCCTCATCTGTGGACCATGTAATGATGGACCTTTTCTAAATGGACACTAGTATTGTCCCAGCTACGTGCAACAGACAAGCATAAGTTGTTAATGTTACATCCATGTCTGTTATACAGTATTGGTTAGATGTCCTCAAAGAGGTCATCAAGGGCATTCATGATGACAGCACTATCTTCCTGTGGAACTTGACCAGGCCAAGGCATTTAAAACAAATCCATAATGAGGTATTCACTCATCACTGTCAGATGTGGCCACAAACACCTATATCACCAAGTAAATAAACCACTGGATAACATATCTGGCATCTAAATATGTTGAAATGTTTGACATGACCTATATCTTTAGTACAGTGATCAGGTCCATACAGTACATTAGGGCTGTCTGCTGGACCCTTTTCTGTCCATTACTTAAGTCACAGACATCAAAAATGACACATCCTGTGTCCAAATAGCTGTCTGAAGGACTACAAATTGTGGGCAATCATTGACTCCAACTGTGATATTAGTATAATGCAGACAGTATCAACACACACCAAATATTGCTTCCACAGCCATGACAACACATGAGATGAAAAAACAAAACATGGGGGGATTTGTTACATTATGAAAACAAATGTACAACCCAGGGATAATGTAGACATCACATCCTATAAGCAGACCAAGTGGTATGTGACCTGTGTCCTGTGGTAGATGGTATGTGGAATGTCCACCAGCATATGGCCACAGTGGTGAAAACTCCCTTGTATGTAACACAACTACTGACTATCTGCAGGATATCCACAGCAAATGCCATAATACCTCCATAGGTCACAGCCTTCACTACATCAATAACTTGAGTACATATGCACCCTTTTGTATGTACCTCCCTACACATCTTCCAGTGATGTGCAACTGAAGTGTACTACCTTGGCCACAGTGGGATGTCACACATCTTATTGGCCATACCTAGGTATTCTTTGTGTTGTATAAACATTACTGTCTGAAGCTGCAGAACCCCCATCAAGAGATTATACCAAATGCACATGTGATACCTATTCTGGTGATGCACACATACATACATAGCTGTTTGATAACATTGAAGGCATTGATTTACATTTGTGACAGTGTGGATTGTGCCACACACACACACACACACACACACACACACACACACACACACACACACACACACACACACACACACACACACATATATATGTATATATACATATTTGTCATACTTGCCAGTCAGCTAGCCTGTTTTGAATATATATATATATATATATATATATATATATATATATATATATATATATATTTATATATACACATACACACACACACACACACACACACTTGTCATACCCACCAGTCAGCTAGCCTGTTTTGACCATAATGTCACACACAAGTATAACAGTGTCTCTCCTAATACCTCCAACAGATGTTACAGTGTGAGGACAGTGTGCTTGACTACCCTCATAGATTGCTGACATGTCATAATAGTTGTACAAGTGTATTCGTGCAGCACCATCTATGATCACTCAGAATCATGTATGTTATGTCAGAGACATGAGCTTATTGGTGGTATTATTCTGATATTGTCCATGACTTTGCATGCTTCTTTTACTTTTGCCCATGAGCCTGCAACTGTGTCCCACTTGTTGGTGACCTTCGCTGACATTACACTCATATTCAGGCAATTCAGTTTGCACAGCTTCACAATATGCACCCAGTTGCAATTGTATATAACTTCCCTGAGAGATGACCTCTCCATTGTACATGTCAGAATGATTATATGACAAAAACATCTTCTACATTGTTATGTCACCTTGTTTGACAGTAACATAATGCATTTTCACTGTGCAGTCCATACTGTACCATGTCAATATGTGATTTGTATTGCTGCTACAACTGTCTTCCATTTACATCCCCTCTTCTGCATTACATTGCAATGTTTCACCTGTCCTCTTTCCCCGTGTTCATTCCTACAATGCATCTATGTGTCCCTATTCAATATACACACTTTCTCTGACTGTTTATTTTAAATGGCAGTTCATGTACCCTTACAGATCATTTACACAACTTTTGTACATAATGCCTGGAAGGGGATTCCACAATACTCTGCACTGTATACAGTGTCCTGTAATGTGTTTAGATCATATACATTTCTATATGATAGACCCTGGTAATCATTGTGGCATTACATGCAATCCTGCTAGCCTAGTTTGCTCTGAGGTAAGCAGGTTGGCTATCTGTGTTGCTTTACACACTTTCCTGGTCAGTGACCCTGTTGTCAGCCATGAAACTGCATTACTTATGTTTAAACACAGTGTGCAGCATGAATATGTAATCACTACTGCTGCTCACCATGCAAACATGTAAACTCAGCCTAAGCAGACTTTATTGCATCCAGCCATAAGTCTAACTGGAGAACACAGCGATTATTTTATATTTATAAAAAGAAGGAGATGTTTTTTTTCAGTTATGCAACTTCTGTTGAAATAAAACATGAAGAGGAATCTTTTGTTTGTCAATCAAATTATCTTGGGAACTATTTCCAATCTCCCAGGTTTCATCTTAAATTAACAGTAGATTAATAAGACTGTACAACTTTGACTAGAAAACAATGATACTCAGAGGTGATTGATACCTTTTACCGGTCTAACAAAAGATTTACAGTTACTCAACCTTTGGATATCTTCTTCTTCTTTTGGCTATTTGTATTGGGGTCAACACAGTGGATCATCTATTTCCATTTCTTCCTGTCCTCTGCATCTTGCTCTGTCACACCAACTACTTACATGTTCTATCTCACCACATCCATAAACCTGATCTTAGGCCTTCCTCTTTTCCTCATAACTGGCAGCTCCATCCTTAGCATCTTTTTCCCAATATACCCAGCATCCCTCTTCAGCACATGTCCAAACCAACATAATCTCACATCTCTGGCGTTGTCTCCAAACCGTCCAACCTGAGCTGACCCTCTAATATACTGATTCTTAATCCTGTCCATCCTCATCACACCCAATGCAAATCTTAACATCTTTAACTCTGCCACCTCCAGCTCTGACTCTTGCCTTTTTGTCAATGCCACCTCAATCTTGGGATATACATGCACCATTTGACAAAAGTTAACAAGTTATTCATGATGGATACCGTGCTTTAATACCTGCCTCTGTACAGAAATGGTAAAGAGATAACATAAATTCTTTCCTATTGTCTGAAAGAAATAGATTAAAAGTTCAGTCTGCAGCTTATATTTCTAGAACTATATATATATATATATATATATATATATATATATATATATATATACATATATATAAAAAACAAAAGTAATCCCAAATAGAAGGCAGTAGTCCAAACCTATTAAAACTTTTATAGACACCGGTACATCCACTGTATAGTAAAACATGAGTTTATTGTAGGAACAAAGTTAGCGCTTTCATGGAAAAACAATCCGCTTCATCAGACTTGATGAAGTGGATTGTTTTCCCATCTGATGAAGCAGATTGTTTTTCCATGAAAGCGCTAACGTTGTTCCAACAATAAACTCGTGTTTTACTCTACAGTGGATGTACCAATGTCTATAAAACTTTTAATAGGTTTGGACTACTGCCTTCCATTTGGGATTACTTTTGTTATTTATTCTGGTTGCTGTTTTTTTGGGGTTTTCAATATAGATATATATATATATCTATACCTCATAGTGTGTGTGTGTGTGTGTGTGTGTATGTGTGTGTGTGTGTGTGTGTGTGTGTGTGTGTGTGTGTGTGTGTGTGTGTGTGTGTGTGCGTGTGTGTGTGTGTGTGCTTGTGTGTGTGTGTGTGTGTGTGTGTGTGTGTGTGTGTGTGTGTGTGTGTGTGTGTGTGTGTGTGTGTGTGTGCATGCGCATGCACGTGCGCTCATGCATCTGAGGAAAAGAGATGGAGAGGAAGAGCAAACAAGAGAGCGAGCGAGTGTGTGAGACAGAGAGATAGAATGTGAATGTGAAATCATTAGATATTGGTAACACACTCAGACATAAAAATTAAAACACTACCTGAATGATTGTCTGCAACCTGTATTCTTTTAGGGAAAACATTCTATATTAGTTCAAGTCATCTAGACAGATGCATAATTGGGAAATAGATTACAATAAAAAGAGATGTTTTGGAAGTACAGACATCAGTAAACATTTGCAGTATATGCATATATGCTCATTTTATCAGTGCAGACAGTGTCATGCCAAGAGCCTTGAGAAGTTGCCCTGTATGCAAGCAAGACAAATGCACAGAAGCTTGTAAACACTTGAACTTTTATGTATCTATTGTATTTATAAATCTACAAATATATATATTCATGTTTTTATGAGGGGGAAGGAAACAGGAGCACCCAGAGAAAGTATGGAGAGAATGTAGACACTCAATATTGAAAATGCCCAGAGGACAGGGCCCTGGACTTTGAGCTGTCAGGTGATGATCTCCTATGCATGATTATCTAATGCTATTCAGTATAAGCATGCAGTCAATCAATAATACTTGCAATATATTTCCATAATATAGGTAGTAAACTGTGGATTAATGGAGTGAATGCTCTGTTTGTAATTATATTACCTAACTACATCTTACAGAAAGTGCAAATGTTAGTTAAATCGTTATTCAATAAAAGTACACTAAAAGAGTTAAAATCCCTTGCTACCACATTTTATAAAATATGGTATAATACATTTCCAAGCTTTTTCCGTGTAGTTTCTTGACAGAATAAAGCATTTAATCTACTTTCTAAAAGTTTTTTTTTACATTGCACTAATAGCATTTTATAGCATTCATAATCACTAAAATATAATAAAGAGTACCCAAAAATAATCAGTCACCTTAATTTGCTACAAAACTGTACAGTTATCTCTCTTTTTCATCAGAATTAGAAGGCGACAGAGTATAGTTTTCGACTTTGGAAGATACACACTGGTCATAGTTTAAATTATTGTCTACTATTGCACCTAGATGTTAAATGATGATTTTTTAATGAACTGAGCATTTATTTTTTAATTGCAGTTACTGAACCTTTTGCAAAGTTCCATGATACTACATTAACTAATATTAAATGTAAGGTCATTACTATAGTACTAGTTGTACATTTTGGTAGACTATCGTGGATGGCATTGATATATTTTATTGTTTCAATTATTTTCCCATTCTGCAATTCTCAGCATATTTCATTATCCAAAGCCCATGTCCACATGTGTATCTCAGAAAAATAGTGTAAAAACCAATGGTTCCAAGACTGAGACCAGGAGTACACCCATGATAATCCCCATCAGGGTAGACCAGTAACTCTCACACTGTCTTATTGAGTCCTATTGTTTAATGACCATTTTATGGATTGAGTTATGTACATATTCATGTTGAATAATTTAATTGTGTTATCTGTTCTCTTGTGCATAATAATGTAAAATACCTTAACAAAAATCCAGCTAAACAGCATAGACTCTCAGCCTTTATTAAATGCTACTTTTACCTATTCAAAAAATGCCACTAGATCTAAAATATATCTCTTGCAAATGCATGCTGATCTGTATTTAACACGAATATATTCCATGTGACATTTTAGATTATTATGACTCTTTCTGTATGAATATGCATTAAATACTACTTAGGCTAATGAGTTTAAACCATTTTAGGACTGCATTTTGGTACCATTGCAGCCTGCAGAAATATTGACTGGATGCAATCATATGCTAACCTTCTGTTAAACTGGACTGAAAGAGGTATAAGTTATTTTTTTTTCTTTATCTGATGTAGAAAATTATAAGGCACAGTTTTTCACCTCATATGACACAGTTTTTAATTTTACTTGTGACAGCAGTTATCATGTTTGTAATTATATAATGGATGTATATAGTAATTATATAATGTACACTCACACTTGTCTTTCCTTACTCTAAAATTTGCACAACATTTTGCTGCCAGTACCTTTATTGAGTCCTACAGCTGGGTAATAACTTACTTTTTATTAATAGCATGTTGCATTCACAATTCTCCCTTCTAGTTTTCAGATGGCACTAAACATTTATTGCTTTCAGCTTTTGTAGTTAAACTAATTTCAAAGTTTGAGTAGAAAGGTGTGACAAGTATGCTTCTTTGCTTTCTTAGCCTTGTTGCATGACTAAAGTAAGTTTTGAAAGTTACATAGTGCCTCTTTTGTCTGTGATATTAACTATTTAATTTCATCAAAGGATGTTTTTTTTTAATTTAAAGGTAAGTACTTGGCTGGCTGCCACTGGGGACAATTTTAAGCCTAGTCAATTTCCCATTTAAAGGTGAGAATCAAACCATGCACCTTGAGCCTGGGAGGTAAACACCTTAACCACTATACCAATACTTCAATATCTGCATCTTGCCAGGTGTGTGTCCATGAATGCAGAAGAGAATAACTCTTTGATAGTATCATGAGCATACTTATATGGGAATCATTGTGTAGTATCCCTATCTGTTTTATTTATTTTTGTTGCATCATAGTTTCCATTGGTAAAGTCTATAAAGCATGATTTATTCATGACTGATGTTTTCTCTCAGATTAAAGATGATGATAATCATAATCTTTATTAATTGCTGAGGCTTTGACATTGGTGGGGACCTAAAATGTCCTAGGTTTGACATAGGTTGCCTAAGATATTAGCATCCCTAATTTAAATTATAATCCATGACTTTGTGTAGATGATGCAAGATTTACCCATGACTGGCATGGTCTGAGTGATTAAACAAAGCCAACCGTGGGTAAATCCTCTGATGGCCACTTACAGGAGTCGATTACTGTTGTTACACAGTGACATAATTTACATAAAAAATCCTACCTTTTGTTAATAATGTTAATTTACTCTTTAGTGCTCTTCTGCCAGCTTCTGGTAGTCTGGGGCACTTAGATGATGTACTGTGCATGCTCTGTATGTAGCAGCTACACAGAATGATATTGTCCCCTGTGTCACCCTCGGCTAATCATTAAGGACTGAAGTTATTAAGTGATTTGCCATGGAGCTTATTGTACACTTCCTAGCATGGAAAGCTGAGAAGTTTTTTTTTTTTTTTTTTTTTAATATATGTCTATATCTATCTATATGGATAAACAGAAGAAAGACAGATTGATAGATATACTTTTATAACCTGCTAAATGGTGCAGACTATTAGTTTAAGATTTGTTAAAAGCAGTTTGAATTCTCCTCTTGCCATGGAAAAAAAATAAGCTCAATTGTTTTTAAAAAAATCTTAACAGAGCTGTGGCCACTATGACAGCAGTGACCGGTAAAAGCTCTGTGACTGAAAACTTTTCTTTGACAGAAAATATAATAAAAAATAAAATTTGGAGATACTTGTTAGTTAATTTTATTCACTGATTGAAAAAAGATTTATAGCTTCAAGTTCTTCAAAAGCTATACATTTTCTGTCAGAATTTCAACTGTTTGATTAAGAGAGAAGAAGCTTCAACATGAGATACTCAAAAAATGGTACTCAGGATTCTTGTGTTAAAAAATACATCCAGTCATTAATGTTTAGTATGCAGGGTGTATTACTTAAAATAGACAGACTGGATACCAAAATAGAAAGTTTCAAAGAAAAGACCAGAAAGAAGATGTGACATTTTGAAATTCTTCTGAAACAACACAGTGCACAAATCAGTAGTATGGAATGAACTTTAAATGATCATAAAGAGAGAATAACTTTAAGTGAGCCATAGACTGACTTGCTTTTAAAACAAAATAACTGACTTATAGATAAAGTTGATGATTTAGAAAATAGTCTGAGAAGAAATAATATTAGAATTTGTGGTATACCTGAAAAGTATGAAGGAGATAATATAATAAACTTCTTAACAACTTGTCTACATAAAACATTATATCTACCTGAAACTTTATCTTTTGGAATTGAAAGAGCACATATATCCACAAGAGCACCTCCACATTCAATTATAGCTAAATTTATGTCTAGCTTAGAAAAATAATAAATACTAAAAACAATGTGGTCCAGTCCTCCTATTAAAACAGGTGAACATGTAGTCAGATTTGACAATGGTTATTTCAGTAAAGTAATGAGTAAAAGAAAATCCTGCTTACCACTGATCAATGGAACTTAAAAAGAACAATATTAAAGCCACTTTGGTGTTTCCTGCAAAGATCAAATCATTTCTTTCTGAAGGAACCAAAATATTTGACACTCTGTAGGAAGCATCCACTTTTGTCAGCAAAAGTAAAATCCTTAATAATACTGAAGAAATGGATTGGAACAATATGTCCCTCAACTGACAGAGTTAGCTGGATTTCTGGAAAACTGTTTCTTAAATTAAAATGCTTAAAATCAAGTGTGTTTTATTTTCTGATTGCAGTTCATTTATTTTCTGAGACAATGGATTTACCCTTTAAGTAAAAGATCTGTATTGGACTTTAAGCTTCAAAACATATGTAAGTATGTATTTATATTTTAAGCTAAAACTTTATTCATGATAACAAATATAAATTGTTAGTTTTACTGCTTTACTATATTTTTAGTGAAATACTTAAGGGGGAATTTAATGAAGCCTACATGGTCTTTTTTATCATGTAGGCATTGTGCTAGTCTCCTTACATGGAAGTAAGCCATTGTGTGATCCATTAAGCAATGCTGGGTGGCGCGCATGCATGTGCCAACACAGGAAGTTCTTTGGCATGCAAATCACCTCATAAGCAGGTGAATCTTGTGCAAATGAGGCAGGTAGAGCAATCCAGCTAGCAGACATGTAGCCTTGCAGACCCAGTGTCAGTGTCCATAGTGTATACAGAAAAATTCTCTTTGCAGGAATGTAAACAGACAAAAGGGACTGTAAAAAACATAGATAGATGGATAGAAGTGGCATACCACACACAGATATGGGTGGTAATATCCTCTGTGTGTCTCATAAATTACATACAATATGTTAAAATATTTTTTTTTAATAATCTGGGCATGTTTGCGCAGCACGCCACAATACACAAACATGCCATAAAAAGTAGATATAACAAAATTAATATTATGAGACAGAAATGTATTACAGGACCCTGCACAGAATATCTACAATGGTGCATTGTTGCTGTTGCTAATGTGGTAGGGCTTGGAAGCATGTAGTTTCCAGGTTGTGAGCATGGATCCCTATGCAAATGAGGTGGAGTTATTGAATAGCATAATGGGGTAATCATGTCTGCATATCTCCTCTGTGTAGGTAGAGAACCATGTTGTTGTCCACACAGGAGATAGCTGACATCAGAAGAGGGTGTGTCCAATAACTACTAAGCTGACTGGAGCTTAGCTGTGCCTGTTTGCACAGCAAGCTGCCATGCTGAGCGTGGAAGCATGGGGCTGTGTGTGCACTGGCCTCTAAGTGGTATTAACCTATGGGATGCGTATTTTACCATGTTTGTGTGGCATGGCACTGTGCTAAGCATGGAAGTCAGGGGGGTATGTCCACTGACGGTTAAGCTTTGTTTACCTATGGGGCATGTGTTTGAGCACTGCAGCACATTGTTTAGCGTATCTAAAAGGCAATGATGCATTAATTAGTTTTGACCCTTGTTTAACTTTAACTAGGCCCATTAAATGATGTTAATGATATACCAGGCAGGTGCAATGCATCATAGGTAGGCAATCATTTGGGCAGCACCTACAGTAGAGTACTATAAAGTATGCATACACCCTACAAGCTGATGTTTCCCCCATACTCTGCACCACTGAAGTACAGACTTGGGAATTTTAACAGAAAGAATGCTAGGGGCTGCTGCAGGTCTGCTACATCTGTATGTGCTAGATGCTGAAGTCAATGCTGCTGCTGCTGTTGACAACAGAGCGAGACAGAGAAGGAGAATAGTGTTCAGGCTCAGGGTAACCTTCCAGGAGCTACATGAGCTGGAGATTGTAGAGAGATACAGGCTGGACAGGGACATACTACAAGAACTCACCGAGATATGCCACCCTCAAATCAGACCCAGGGCCAACAGAGGGGTACTCATTCCAGTGGAAACAAAGGCATGTATAGGCCTTAGTATAATAGCCACGGGTACTTTCCAAAGACCAACTGGTCACATGATGGGGGTCTCACAGGCATCAGCATCCAGGGTATGCCACCAGTTCTTGGATACCATGCTACCACATGCCAGGCAGCACATTTATTTTCCCCTCACCCCTCAGGTGAGGGCCAGCAGTATGCAACACTTCTACCATATAGCACACTACCCTGGGGTACTGGGTGCCATAGATTGCACTCATATACACATCAAGGCACCACCTGGTGAGGAGGGTGCAATCTATATCAACCACAAGGGGTACCACTCCATCAACTGACAGGTTATGTACAATGCCCAGGGCATTATCATGAGTATGTGTGCTGGCAGCCCTAGCAGTTATCACAACTCCCATATCTGGCATGCATCACAGCTGCACCAGATGTTTGCTAGGGGGGACATCACACATGACCATTTACTGGGGGATGCTGGCTAGGCACTGGAAATGTGGATGATGACACCCATCAGAAATGCACACACACCCACTGAAGAATGCCATAATGAGACACATTCACAAATTAGAAACATCATAGAGCATGTGTTTTGGCTGCTAAAGTCATGGTTCTGGTGCCTAGATGCATCTGGTAGAGCCCTGCAGTACTCTCCAGCCACATGTCCACATATGTTCACAGTATGTGCCATGCTACACAATATGATCCTGCAGAAGCAGCTGCAGAAGGATCAGCAATGGGAAGGGATAAAAACAACAAAAAGGTAGTGTTTTACACCAAGAAACAGTTTAGGTAAGCACTTTCATCCACATACAATACATGAACTTCCTCAGACAAATGAAAAAAAAAACATTACAGCTTTAAATAGGAAAACAATTATGAAATCACAATTAAACTCATTAATACTAAAACTGACTCATTCTCAAATACATATAAACTACTTCCAACACTAAAACCAAGTATAATTTATGCACTAGAATCATACTCATAAACCTATCTATCCAGTGCCTTTAATTTTAAAACGCATTTCAAAGAACACTGATCATTAAGTCCTGGATATACATAGGCATTAAGTTTAAGGTGCCAATAATGTTCTCGTGCTTCCAAGTGAAGGGGCCAAGGACCACCACTAACATTTTTCTTAACCTGTTCAATTATTATATAATGAAAATAATGGCCACAATGCTCTAAAACATCTCTTGCTAGCGCATTATTAATAATTTGCCTACTACTATTATATTCGTGTTCATAAATTCTTTGTTTAAAATTCCTTTCTGTTTTTCCACTATAAAATCCCTGATAAACTTGGCACATAGCAAGGGACACCACTCCAGGACTTTTACAGTCAAATCTACCTTTAATATCAATAGTCCAATTATTGATACGAACTTTATTTGTTACCTCAATAAATGGGCAGAACTTACATCTATCACATTTAAACATACCAGGCTTACAAACTGAAACATTCACTTATTTTTCCAAGATGTTTTTGATATTACACCCATGTTTAAAGATGATACCAGGTACCTTAGAAATGTTACCTCTTACCACTGGGTCTTCAAAAGGACAGCCTAATTTTTCACTAGAATATTCCTAACTAACCCAGCATCTAATGAAAAATGGGTAATAAACTTCGAAGAAAAATCAATACTTCTTTCCTTGGGAAGGTCAGTGCTCTCACTATTATTAATATGGGCTGAAGCACCCCCATTTGCATTTTCAGCATCCTTCAAAATAGGGCTAAACCATCCATTATTATGTTTGGTAACTACTTCCACAATAATAGACTTTATTAATTCAAAAGGGTACTAGGGGTACTAGAAACATGTTCTTTAAATGTTCACATTCAATCAAAAAAATCACTGGTTAAGGTGGTCATCCTAACAGCCCTTACTACCTGCCCTTTAATCACTGCTCTTTTGATGTAGAGGGTGGGAGCTTTCAAAATTTAGGAAAGTATTGGAATATGTAGCTTTTCTAAATATTTTAGCCACATATCTAGACTTAGTCCTATCCTTAGTAAGGACATCAAGGTATGAACTCTGTTCAGAATTAAATTCAAAGGTAAACTTAAGGAAATTAGTAAAACCAGATATCAAATCAGTAAAGGACGTGGAATCATCATTGTTACCTTTAAAGATAATAAAAATATCATCCAAAAAGCGTGTGTACCAGAACATCCTTTCTTTGAATATCTCATTATTAAATAAACTCTCTCCCATTGTGCCATAACACAATTCGTAAAGCTCCCCCCACATGGGGAGTTCATCGCAACACCTCATTTTTGTAAGTAGTACTCACCATTAAATAAGATAAAGCTATTAAATAACACAATATCAAGTATGTACTTGATTAAATCAATTTCAACCCCAGGTGCATTTTTACAATGTAGGAAATCCCTTACCCATTCAAGTCCTAAGTCCTGTGGGATCACTGTATATGAATCGTTGATGTCTATTGTAAGAAAGTTGTAACTAGCATCGATAATTAAGGTGTCTAGGTTATCCAAAAAGTCCCATGAGTCACGGCATGTCTGAGTTTCATTAATCAAATATTTCTTTAACTTAGAATCAACAAACTTAGCACTTCCATAGGTAATACATTTCCTGCCATCAACAATAGGCCAAAATGGTGGGTCACTTACATTTTTATGAATCTTGGGCAAGCCAAAAATAACTGGAGTCAAGGGGGCAGTTATATTAAGATAAATAAAGATATCCAATTCTTTATGGGAATCGATGAATAAATCATTAATAAACGACCTGATATGTTGACACGCACCATTAAATTAATTTAAAGAGGCTTGAGCATATGCATCCGAATTTAGAATGCATAGCATTCTCTCAACATAATCAGTCTTATTCATGAATATCAAGCCACTGCCCTTATCAGGTTTAACAACCTTCATTTTATAGGCTTTCAACATATTCAGAACATGTTTCTGTTCAAGAGAAATATTATAACTAGTGTTATTACCCTTTGCATATCTAAGACCATTTCGTATATCAAACTCACATTTTTTTCAAATAAAGCAATGGTATTATTCAATCAAGGGTTAAATACACTAGACACTTTAAAGTCATTATACAAGTCCATTCATTCACACAGTAAAACCTTTAAATTTAATTTACGTGTAAACACCTTTAAGTCCAAAATAGCAGTAGCTAGGTCCACCCATTTGGCACGGACAAAGGCTAACCCTTTTGAAAGCAGTTCAACAAGTTCAGTAGGAACATCAAAACTGGAATAATTATACATTTTAAAGTCACTAGTTGCAATAAGTAAAATATCAACATTCAAATAAGCCTCTCCTTTGGCAAAAGGCACATCAAACTGCAAATAGTCCACTGACATCATCTCTTCCGTTTGTTCATCTTTCTATGGCTCCATTTGCCATAGTACCCGCCATTTGATTGAGATTGGTTCACCTGTCTGTCCACTCAAAAATCCTGATAACCTAGCTGGTTGTTGATGTTACCACATTCTTTTAAATGGTCACTACGCCTAACTAGATACACCGTATTATCTGATTATGCTGATTATGAGTTACTCCTTCTGAATAAGTAGAAACAGAAGCATTAGTTGAAATGACAACATTCTCATCACTTGTTTCACTAGGAGAAAGGTTAGCATTTAGCCCCCACTCACAGGAACAGATGACAAAGGGTAAGCATTCCCACTCACATAATCTCTGTAGTCTCTCTCCAGCTTTTTGTTTTTAAGTTCCGTGATTTTATTCATAGAAGCATTAATACTATTAAAAATCCAAACATAGTCAAATTTATAATGTGGAAAATCTACAGTTTCTAACTCAATTAGTTCATTCCTTAAAATACACATATCTTTGTTTTAATGCTTAATTAAGGCTGTAAGAAACTCACAGCCTTGGGCGTCAAACAATTGCAGTAATTCACAATGAAAAGGAGAATCCCTTATAAGTCCAGAAGGGAATCACCACTGGCGTAATCCCTTAGGTATTTGACACCTATTAACACAGTCCTGTAAATACAGGACCTCCATCTGTAGCTACTTGAATTTAAATAACTTAATGTCAAATGATTTCAAATTGGTAACAATGTCCATCCAGGTATCATGGCTAGTCGTAATACCACTGGCCATACCTGGTGTAGATAAAAGTTCAATTGGTTCATTTAGGCAATTAATCAGAGAGAGAACAGTCACGTTACCGGAATTAAGCCGAAACTGAGGAGTAGGTACTCTATCCGTAGTTCTCCTGGCATAAGTGTTGGAAGCACCATTCACAACAGATGTCTGCCCCAAAGGGGTGCTCAAAGGGGGCTGATGAAATATCAAAAGCAGTCAAATTAAGGCCACCAGAGGGTTGCAGACTCCTAAGTTCATTTGGTGTCACTATTCCATTTCTTGTAGAATGACAACCATCTATTCTTGCTGTCAATTCATCAACTCATGAAGTTAAAAGCTGGATTTGCTGAATCAACAGGGTAAGGTTACCAGCTGCATTAATATCAATAATTGAATCACTCCTTTCCTGAGAAAAAAGGGATTGAGACACTGGTGTTAAACCGCTTGCCATACTCCACACAAACTACTCCAAAAGCAAAAACCAAAAGACTAAAGAAAACAACAAAAAGGCAGCATTTTACACCAAGAAATAGTTTATGTAAGCACTTCCGTCCACATCCAATACATGAACTTCCTCAGACAAATGAAAAAAACATATTACAGTTTTAAATAGCAAAACAATTATGACATCACAATTAAACTCATTAATATTAAAATCGACTCATTTTCAAATACATTTAAAATACTTCCAACACTAAAAATCAAGTACAATTTATGCACTAGAGAAGGGATACACAGCCCCCCACCAGTGCCTAGGTCACCACAGCCACACACATAGGAGGACTCAGAGGAGGTTGTCTGATTATATCCCTGTAGGCAGTCATAGTATGCCCTGGTATTGGCTAAGAGACAATGCATAGCACGTTCACTGACAACCTAGGGCCCTAGGGACTGACACCTTACTCTTACTCACACACATATATTAAAATAGCTGATGCCAGGGAACCCACACAACCTGTACCTATCCATGTATTGGCTGTGTACTGCTTGCATCACACAGAGTCAGCCCTGAAATACAGGTCTGTCAACTGCTGCATTCACAAGGTAAGTCTCTAACCTACACAATAATTGTAAGGATTTCTATAATATGGTATCTTATGTATGGACCTGCTGCTGTTATGGAAGGAAATATAGTGGGCTCTTTGGACAGATGGAAGATCCACATGGGACTACAGATATCCAGTCCAGTAGTATGTAGTCCTTAATATTCACTAGGCCTCATGGTTGGAATATTCACAACATCAGGCAAGGGAGATGTTAAACAGTGGCCACACATGATATGTGGACAACTGTCTACACAAGCTAATCATGTGCTGTTGTTCCCCCATTCCCAACACAGCAATGTACCCATATAACTGCTTTAACAGAAAATCAGCTATGGTATAGGTTCATAGGTTCATAGGTTCATAGGTTTATACTAAGCTATCTGCCCTAAGGCATTTATAAGCCTAGCCCAAATTTTTGCGGCTTACGCCACCCCTTATATGAAAAAATACTGTGCCCATTAGTTTGTTGTGCCTCTGTCCAGCAGTGACACAGAGATGTTTCCCGGGATAAACCTACGATCTCCCATCCACAGGTCAAGATTTCTCTTGAACAGAGCCAGCGAGGTGCTCTGCCTCACATGGACCGGGATTTTATTCCACAGCATAGGGAGTCTCTGAGTGATAAATCTATCCCTCCAGCACGTCCTATTTATATCCGTGCTAAGGTTTAAGTTGCTTGCTCTAGTGGTTTTGGTGGATTTGGATTTTTTGAGGTGGAGCATGTCCATTAATTCCGGGTTGGACATGGCCTATATATATATATATATATATATATATATATATATATATATATATATATATATATATATATATGATATATGGTATATCAGTGGACTAGGCAATCTCTGGGCTGTAACACAGATATCACTTACATATTGTATGTCTCTCTTCAAGCAGGATAACAATGTATGTATTTATGCTGTTGAATGTGTGATGAATGACTCCTCTCTGTCTGGTGACTTGTGTGGCTCAGTGGACTAGGAAAGCTAGCATGAGTGATGATGCTGATGGTTCTAATCTAGAATTACTCACATCTTTTGCATGTGAGGTAGTACTATGTTGGTGTTTTCACAGACTGTCATACTTCTCAACATCTTAGTGCAAGAAATGTGGACAAAGCCAGAAAGATTAGGGGGACAAAGACCCAAACATAGAGTTAGATTTTAAATATTGTTCCCATAAACCTTGAATGTTGCTGGAATTAAAGGTGTTGCATTATTACATATTTTCTGAAGGATATAAAGTCTGAAACACAGATATTTGTCTGTATTTAGTATAATGTAGTGATGTCAATATTCAATAATTCACCAGAAAACCGTAAATGTATGAGGAACAGACCAAACATATGAGGCAAAACACTGGACATTCTGTAAAAATCAGGACAGTGGAGAGGTATTCAGACTGTCAGTCTGTTGGTGGTGTAACATTGCCAACCTCAGTCACATATTAAGTATAGCAGACAGCTGGGGAATGCTGTGGACATTTTGAGGGAAGTGCAGTACTGCAGAAACAGGGGCGGATGGTAATGTCTGTAACATACAAAATCCCAGACAGGAGTGCAGGTATGTGTGGCCTGGAGTCACTTTATCAGTACTGACAGTCCCAATGGGCATGCCCAGACACTTACTTAAAATGAGTGCAATTCTGTTGCCCCTTCATCAAACTGACCTATGTATAAATGTCTATACATACAGACATATACGTATACATATAAATCTGTCACTATCTCTCTCTCTCTCACATGCATAACATATCTATCACTATGTAGTGTTAAATAGATATATACCGATATATAGGGATATATATATTAAAATGATACATACGCTCCCCCATATATCTACATAACACATATACAAACATGCACACACACAGCTGCATTTATATATATATATATATCCCTGTTATATACAGAAATATGTGTGTGGATGTCTGTATTGTCCAACATACGCTAATAATGGTGAGTAAATCTGCACTATTATACAGCCATACTGTTGTTCAGAGGTTCCAAACTAAGGGCACAGAAGTACATGCACTTACCTACAGGGGTTTATATTAGAATATCGAAGTTTCAAAACTTCGAATGTTCTAATATCGAACCCTATTCAGCGAAAGCTGAAAATATCGAAGCAATACAAAACCGAATTTTTTTCCTAGGGAAAGAATTTGGTTGTCCGTTTCTGTTGCCTCGGTATTTTCAGCGCTGTGGTGGAAAGTTACGGGTCGGGTTCAGGTAAGTGTGTGATTGAGTGCAGGTTAGGTTAGTTAGGGTTAGGGTGTGGGCTAGGTAAGTGTGCGATTGTGTGGACGTGAGGGTTAGGGCGGGTTAGGTGAGTTAGGGTTAGGGCGTGGGTTAGGTATGTGTGCAATTGTGTGGACGTGAGGGTTAGGGCGGGTTAGGTGAGTTAGGGTTAGGGCACGGGTGAGGTGAGTGTGCAATAGTGATGGACCTTAGGGTTAGGGTTTTGGTTAAGGTAAGTAGATAGTGGCATGTGTATAGTTTAGTGTAGGGTTAGGTGTAAGATTTTAGGTGTATGTGTGTGGATTGCTGTTTGTTTGGGGTACTTATGTTGTGTGTAGGTGTTTTAAAACACAGAATTTTTATCCTAGGAAAAAAATGTGCTGTTCTGTATGTTCAGTGTTGTCAGTTTTTGCTGAATAGGGTTCGATATTAGAACATTTGAAGTTTTGAAACTCCAATGTTCTAATATAGACCCTGCCTACAGACCCCTGTGCCTGCTGGATGTCACCACGTTGACAGATACAGGTGAGGTGGTGGTGTAGTGTATAATGTCAATGCATGTATGGACAGGGCACATTGTCCCTGCCCACAGGTTTACATCTGTAACTGCAAGCAGCCACATATGGCCATACTGGTAACTGTGCACACATAGCTAGGATAAAAACAGTTATCTCACTGCTAGGATACTAGATGCAGATAATATGAAGCAATATCACTTTGCAGGCCACAAATGCTCTTCAATACAAGCCCAATTTGTGAAATGCTCAAGTACTGTATCTGCAATCACATATACAACAGACTTAATCTGTGGTGCGTGCAATAAGTACTGTGATCTGTAGTGAATAACACTAGATAGGTAGGGGATCTGATAACAGTCCAGCCCACTTGGTGCATGTGTATGTTTGTGTGTGTGTGTGTGTGTGTGTGTGTGTGTGTGTGTGTGTGTGTGTGTGTGTGTGTGTGTGTTTGTATTCCCCTGCAAAACAATGGACATGCCCTCATGGGCTATCCCCTGGCAATGGTTATCCACTTTCTAGGTCTGTAATTTGCTTCTGGCTTCCACACTGCTCTTTTCTACAAGGGCTGATGGTGTCAGCCACCTTAAGACTACCAAATGACAATCTGCTATCAGATGTAAGGTGTGGTGCATGTGATAAGTACTGTGATCTATAGTGTATAAGACTTGATAGGTCAGTGTTCTACTCTCACTGCAGCCCACTTGGTGCATATGTATGTGTGTGTGTGTGTGTGTGTGTGTGTGTGTGTGTGTGTGTATATATATATATATATATATATATATATATATATATACATATATATATATACACATATATATATATATATATATATATATATATATATATATATATAGCATAACCTTGGTGATATAGGTAGGGTTTTGCAGAGTTTTATTTGTAGTGGGTGATGTGGCCCCCCAAGGACTGACCACAGCAAAGCCTGCTTATGTCATCAAGCATAATATGTCCTAAACAGATAGTACTAGCAGACATAAGGTATGCTGCATGCAACACATACTGTGATCTTTAGTATGTACCATTGCATAGGTAAGTGTTTACATCTACATACAGCCAACTTGCAATATGTGCATGCATTGGCGTGTCCTGTATGCAGTGATTGGAAGTGGTGCTATCCTCAATGTAGCAATGTTTGTGTGTGAGCCTGTTAGAGCATTCTACATCATGTTATGGAACCATAGGATATTTATACTTATCTAGAATAATGGCCATACAGCCCTCATGAGCATAGGCATTGTCATAACCATACTTACAGAATCAGCACATATTGCCACAGTCCAAGAGGAACACAGGCAGATGCCTTGTGTTGAGATGGCAGTCATCCAGCCAATAAGACAGATGGCATGTGGCAAGGTGCACTGAGGTGCTCTGTGTGCCATTAGGCAGGGTTCTGTTCCAAGGGTGTGTTTTGGTCTGCTAGACAAATCTCTCCCACAAGCATGTGGTATTAACATCACATACTAGGTTAATGTCCTTACAGTGAGTCATCAATCTACTGTGCTATGCAGCCATTGCAACATCATACAACATAAGGTACATAAATGTATGTGGTGTACTCATGACAAATGCTAGCATAAAGTATCTGTCAGTAACCACTACAAATGGCATGGTGAACCAACACTGCATTACACAAGTACATGTTAACAAATATAGTCACTCTGTGCATCAGACACATAGCTTCATTTCCCTACATCGATGCAGAGGATGACAAGGATGTGGCACAGGGCATCATCACTTGCACAGGGTGTTGTGTGAGGATGCAGGAGGCCTACGCTGGCCCAAATGGTAGACAGCATGTGTGTGAGTCAGGAGGGGAACATGTAAGATGGACCATGGAGAAATGCCATGTGCGTCGGTAGGTGACCTGAATTTGACAGTGGTGTGTGAGTTTGTGCATGTATAGAGTCAAGCTCAGTTCTAGTCCTACATGTGTGTATGTTGGACAGCTTTCAACCATGCATATTAGAGTTGACAGTTCATCTCCGGCCCTGAACATGTTAAATGGCTCTGCCAGATGTTGCACTGGCACCTCCACGTCCATGGTCAAAAGCAGTGCTATTACCTGATATTAACTGCTGTCTTCTGGGACTGTGTCCCCCATGGGACCACCCAGGACCAGAAGTCCATGGCCTGCCACAATGTGGTGTGGACAGCACACTCCCCTCTGTAGCACTAGATGTACAGCCACTACTGGAGCATGAGTGTGCATGGCCATGTGGACTATGAGTAGATGGTGTTGCTGACCTACATCCACGGGTCCAATGCTCAACTCCAACCACAATTTCCAGCACAGACAATGTGCGGTCCAAGACAGACACTGATGCAGGGTATTCCCAATGCAGTGGAGCCAGTCAAGGATGACAGACTGTGCTGCATCCATAACCCTAAATATACATCTGGTGTTACATTCAGAATGTGCCTGTGCCTCCAAGATGGCAAGAAACATGTGCTGAGTGACCCATGATGTGACACCTGCAACAGGTGGTGGATGGGCAGCAGGCCTCCTACAAGCACCCCTCTCAAGCCACCTGTGTGGAACCTCACCAGCTCTCTGGATATGGTCAGTGTCTACACTCACTGGAGCCATAGCTGCCACGCTTTCCTGTTCAATGTCTCCACCCTCTGACTGACGTATATCTGTGGCATCTAGGGATGGGGGTATGTGTGGGCATACAGACTGTGTGTGGCAGCAATGAGAACAGAGATGCTTACCTCTGGGACAGATTCAGCCCCAACACTCCCACTTGTGCCTCACTGTGGCCGCCATCATCTTCAGAGTCCAAAGAGACATCAGGTTGGTTAGAGGACAGATACCATCCCCCACAGTCACCTTGTGTAAGAAAAAATAAAGCAGTACATTAATACTTGCACTATTGTGTATGAAAAGCTGCCAAGACTCATAACAATGAAGACACACAACTGGCTTACTGGTCTAACAACTTTCTTCTCTGCTTTTATCCACAAAACACTTCCTCAGAACAAAACACACATTCAACTCAGGACCTTTAATATAATAACCTGAAGTAAAACATGACCAATAATATTTACCTTTTAATTAATCAGGATGACACTATACTTGAAAAAACAACACATAAAAACCCAGGACAACTCTCTTAACAAGTATATGGAAATACACATTTCACTGCCTGATTTATTACTTTCAACCTTTTGTATTTTAAAAGGCATTTTAGATTCCTTGCCTCATTTAAACCAGGTGCTTTATCTGCTCTTAATTGTAACTGCCAAAGTGTATCTGTTTGTTCAACTATATATTTTGTGACTACCCCTTCTAGAAACCTTAGGTATATGTTCCAGACTGGAATTTAAAAACAACCTATGCTGTTTACAAACATTGTTATGTTTACATAGGGCATTATTCTGGCCCTTAACCATACTAGAATATAATTGTTCCTTAACAAAACAAGTGTCATGCTTACCAGGATCAGGACCATGGCCTTGGGCAATACCTGACAGACTTGTGAAAAGTTGAGGGTGGGGTAATGTCAGTACCACTGCATGTTGTAGCACAACAAGCTAGTAGATTCATAGATTCTTACTAAGCTAACTGCCCTTGCGAGCCATTTTAAGCTTAGCCAATTATCCCTTGTGAGACTCAAACCCTGCACCTTGTGTTTGTAAGGCAAACACCTTAACCATTAGGCCACCCTCCTAACATCCATATATCTCACAATTACAGTAGCTACTGTGTTACTTGTTGAATTGGTCACAATCTGAGTATGAGTGTATAACTGAGGTTAAACCCCACCAAAGAACAAAGACCTGACACCCACATAAAAGTATCTACAGCCTGACATACTGACTGCTCCAGTTTTACAATGCTGATCACAATAAACTTACCTGCATGCTCCTCAGCTGTGGAAACTGTGGCACCTACCTCCACAATGTATGGTGCGATGGATGCCAAGGAGCTGTTGTGTGTGCCTAGGTACACCAGGAATTCCTCAGTGGCTAACAGTGGTTGTTCCACTGCAGGCCCTCAACTGGTGACAGCACAATCCCTGGCTACATCTGCTGCCCTTCCTCATGCAGCATTTATCATGTCAGTTACCTGGTGTCGAACCTGCTTATATATCCTGCCTTGCTGGCCCATGCCATTCACATCATGGACAAGGTCTGCCCACAATGCAGCCCACTGTTCCCTGCTCTGTCTCCCCATGGATAGTAAGATGTGAGGATGTTGCCTTAGTGCTTGCAGTATAATTTAATTCTCTGCATCCAAAAAGGATGCATGGTGTCTATGGTACATAATTCCAGAAAGACAACAAAAGTGGAACACATTACAGGATCACATATGTGGGCATGCACTATGTACAGATACAGTGAGCCCTAAATGGCTGGCAGTAACCACTGCTTGCTCGCACATGTCATATTCTACAGTGTGCAAACAAAGTGTGTGGCTACAACTGAGATAGTAGCAATAGTCAGGTATGCCTGTGTGTGTCATGACAACTAGTGCTGTATTATCATACACCAACACTCAGGTCTACTGTGATCTGTCCTCTATGGGCAATCCCTCGATAAAATATCATACGACCAATGCCACACAAACAGCATTGTGCAATCACAACCACTATAAAGGGACAGTCCAACAAGACCAGTGTGCCGCAATGACAAAAGACAATGCACCCTTGATGTTTTGTATGTCCTGTATAGGGGTAAGACAACAAGAGGTAACTGACATGTCATTGTCACAGATCTAAGACAGGCTTAATGCTGTAATCACTACATTCACCCATTTGCAACTTGTTGTACACAAAAACATTTACATAGTTGATGGAGTACAGTACTCCTCTGTTGAAATGTGGTGATAGTCTAGTTGTCACAATGGCAAGCTCTGTGTGAGGAAGGTCTCATACAGAATGGTTCCCCATAGCCAGCTACTTGCATTTTAAACATGCTTCCCACCAGCAGGTGATTACCTCTAAACCAATCTGTGGTTCTGAAATACTAATTGCAGCCAAAACAGTCATCAGCCAATGACATGCAACCACTGTATAACATATAAGGGCTTCATGTAGATTAGGGTCCCTTTCTGATATGCTGTGCTGGACATTACTGAGGTGAGGAGACTACATTGTCGCAGAGGGTAGGTATGCAGCAGACACCTTTACATAGAGATGGTTGTGCTACAGGCTGCAGCTACTACTGCAGGTAATAGACATAGGCAGACGGTGTGAATATTTTGGAGAATAACAAGCTATAGGAGTAACTGTGTGAGCTGTGTCAGCCTTGTTGTAGGGCCACGTCCAGAGTGAGAGTACCCTCTACACTCCAGTGAAGGCATATGTTTAAGGTAAGTAAGTTAGGCAAGGGTATCAATAATAGAGAACTAGTCAGCATGTTTGGTGTCTCCTTGAGCAAAATGGGATATATATATATATATATATATATATATATATATATATATATATATATATATATATATATAATACATACACACACACACACACACACACACATATATATATATATATATATATATATATATATATAAAATGCATATATATATATATATATATATATATATATATATATATATATATATGTGTGTGTGTGTGTGTGTGTGTGTGTGTGTATGTGAACATGTCCACTATTTGGTTATCTGCCAGGCCATGTAATGCATTCTGGTAGTAATTTGCAGTGTGTATGATGGCAGGCCTTGTTATAAGCAGGGACTTCAAATGTGTATGTTCATTGCTCAGCTGTGGTAATCTGCACTGTGCCTCTGACAGGATTGTGTGGTGCTCTCTGTTATTAGTGACCCTCATTCACAATACTTGAGTTGATATTCTCTGTGAATCTATATTACTGCATAACTTGACAATTTATGCATATATACATTTGCTATAGGGATACATGAAGTGTGTTCCTACCTGCAGGTCTGTGAATTCCATCAGTTAAAAGCAGTCAATTCATTTGACATGCATTGTGTGGATAAAGAGTGCTTGACTCTGTCATTAATTGCTGGCTTCACACTACTGAAAATTTACTGCTATACACCACTGAATTTGAATCCAGGGCTGTGTGTGACAAAAAATATTCTGTTTATGAGGCATTTAACAAACAGAGCTACTGAGTCACTGCTGCAGCAGGTGTATTTGCAAGATATAGCTGTACACCTGCAGGCTGTGAAACTCATGTTCTACATCCATCAGTATGTGCAAGGCTTTATATGGATGATTTTCTGCACCAGGGTCCCAGGTGCACATGTATTTTGCCATTAATGCTTAACAGGTGTCCTTCTACATGTTGATGATAAAAGGGCACATGTACCTGCTATCAGTGGCCTCACTTATATTCATTATTGTCTTTGGATTTGTAATGGTGTACTATTGCACCAGAGTCCCAGGAATGCACCCATGTTTTCCATTAAGTTTTATTCAAGTTTCCACACTGCACAGCTATGCTGAAACACGCTTAATGACTGTAAGTGGCAATTACTATGATTTTTTGAAAGCACCTACTTTAAGTAAGAGTCACGAGGCATGGCAGGTTAATGCTCTGGTCTGCACGTGCAATGATCTTGGGTTCGATACATGGGACAGGTGTTTATTTTGTAAACGTGTAATAGAATGTGAAGGACACATTTAATCAATGTAGCTCTATTTAGCTGAATTCAGCGAAGTGGCACACCATGCAGCATTGTGCTAAAAAATATAAAGAAAAGAAAAATGAGAAGATAGGAAAGTGGTGAAATGGGGTGCAAGCAGGGGGAAAAACATAGTGGAAGGCTGGTAGGGATGTGCAGGAAAGATGTAGGAAAGAACCATAGCTATCCATTTCTTGTACAGCAACAACTCTGCATTTTGACAGAATATGTACATAGATTTGAACTCTCACCCACAGAAAGAAGGGGGAGGACAAAATAACTGCATTATCAAGCCAATTGGAACAGATTACTTGTGTTCAGTGTACACATGGGTGAAATGGAGGGCTATACATGGGGCAATATGTTTTGTGGGACAGGTGCCCACATTTTTTTAGGTGTGAGTGGAATGTTGGGGAAGGGAGATAGGTACATGGGGGGGGTGAGTTGGGTAGGTGAGGATACATTTGTAGACACACAAGACAGCATACAGGGGTGGCATGTGACAAATGAGGGGGGTGAACACCTTGGAGAGGGAGAGTATTGTGGAATCCAAGTCCCATTTGTCCCCAAACTGCTGCAGCATTGCTCACAACCCCACCCATGAGACTGTCGGCACTGCTCCTTCACTGCCAAGTGTTGCAGTGCTGAAGGCTGGGCACCAGAGCAAGGCTGCCTCACCAGGTCGGCCACATGCCCTCAATCCAGTACAGGCAGTGGTCGAACCCACATAAGACTATCATGTGGACCAAGACTACCAGCACATCCCAGGTAACAACAACCCCTCCACCACCGCTCCCAGAGGGTGGCTGGGCCCCATCACATGGGGTGGTACTACCCGACACTACAAGTTGTACAGGGCAGTAGATAGAGCATCACTGGTCTGTGTCCCAGACATGCTGGGACCCAGTGCCATGGCTGATTGAGGCAAGGTAGGGGGATCAACTGGAACCATCCTACCTTGACATGATGTGTTGATAGAGGTATAGCAATAGTTCAAGGTTAGTAATAACCAAACCATTGTTAGTATTAACACAATGGAACATCATTTTAATTCATACAAATACACATTAATGTATATGTGTAACACAGCAGTAAATAACATAACAATCAGTATGGGAACAGTATGCCGGTAAGTAAGCCATAAGGGCAACAAAATAGTTTAACAAAGTATGTTCATGTTCATCCTACATACTATCTCTATCTATAATCCCTTCCTATTTCAAACACTTCTGCTGACACCTTCTTAGAAACCGTCTCTCTTTATTCCTCCTTAATACATTTATATGGGGTCCTTTATAGTACCTTTTACAATCTGGATCTAACTCTATCTTTGTTAACAGTGCGATACTTTATCTACACTGACATTTGATTATTGCTAAAACTGTGATACTTATCTACTCTGACATTTAACACTGGGATACTTTATCTACCCTGACATTTGATTATTGTTAAAACTGTGATACTTTATCTACTCTGACATTTTATTTTCTAACTCTCTTTAACCTCTGTATCAGTAACTAGTAGATTTATTGTTATGTCTTCTTAGTAGCTCTATGTAACTTAGAATTCTTTTATTGTATTTTGTAATATTGTTATTCTAACTAGTTGTATCTTTGGAGCTTTTCTCCCCAGGACTCCATTGAAAATGAGCTCATCAAGGCCCAAAGGACCACCTTGGTAAGCAAACTGCAAATAAAATAAAATAAATAAATAATAAATGTTAATAGTGAATCATCGTAACACAACAATATTACATCACATTTTGCAAACATATAGTTAGTTTAACAACATATGTTAATATTAAATCATAATAATAAATAACAATAATAAATAAATGAAGATAAGTGGTTGGCAGAGAGAGAAAAACATTCCATTAGTGACATTGCAGATTACATCCCTAAAAACACTGATAATAAATACTCTACAGATGTGTCATGTCAGTTTTGGTACAGTGACTACAATTCTCCTGTAGCTGATATAGCACTTACATACCTCCCAAGCTGTTAGCATGGGTCAGTATGGGCCAAGCAATGACAAATGCAGGTACACAAACAACTACAGAGAACATTTTTGTATAATGTGGACTTACATAACTACCAAGATGTTCTGTAAGTGGATTTGGTAAAACATTACATTCCAGGTAGTCTTTCTCTGGTAATCTTGTGACAGACAAATTAGGCAGTTTTAATTACATTACAGGAAATCATTACACTTGAGAGGAAAGTTTCTGTACAGTACATAAACTAGACAGCCGTCATGGCTTCGTTGAGAGGCATGGGGATAGAACTCAATAGCTGTGACTACAGGGGACATCTGCAAATAATGTAATAACTGACTGCAGCAACTTAGTACAGGCATGCAAGGAATGCAGCCATACTGCAAACAGATTTATTTATGAATCAGCAATGCTGGTGAACACTTTCTTGCTATTGATTTTAAAATTCTGTGAAATCGAAACACAATATCTGCTCCGAATATGGGCTACCTCACCCATATACCTTTTGTTCCTGGGGAGAGAGAAAATGTGACCATTACATGACTGATACTGAAAAATTAGTGCTACACACCACTGGATTTGAACCCAGGACTGTGCGTGGGAAAATGAACTGTATATAAGACATTTAACAGACAGAGCTACTGAGTCACTGCTGAATACTAAGTGACCGATACTGACCTAGAGATAACCTGTAACCATAATATGAGCTGAGCAATACAAGGTACAGGACATTCTTCATGCATTCTAGAACTATTACAGTGTTATATTTGACTGCAGTGACTGTAGAATAAACATGCATGGAATACAACTGTACTGCATATATTAATTCCGCTTCATTTTAGAATCAACAATGCCGGTGAACACTTTTTATTGGTATTGCTTTGGAATATCTGTGAAATCCAGATGCAATATCTGTCCATGGAGTGGGCCACCTCACCCATATACCTTTATGACCTGAAGTGAAGTAACAGAGAGCATTATATGACTGATGCTGGCCGAGGGACAGCCTTGGACAGTACTATGAGTTAAGCAATACAGTTTGCACGCCATTTGTTTTACATTCTACAGCTATTACAGTGTAACACTTGACTGCAGCAACCTCACCATAGACAATTAATGCATACAGCTCTACTGCAATGGTTATGATAACACAATCATGCTCTACACCATTTTGCTTACTATTATTGATATTGTTTATTGTTTATTGCACTACAGTTATTATTGTTCATTTACAGCACTACAGCTCTAATTGCCCATTTATTGCACTACAGTTGTACATGCCCATTTATTGCACTACAGTTGTTCTTGTGTATACTTTATTGCAGTAAATGATTTACTCTTTCTTGCTTATTGCACTACAGTTAGCATAATACATCTGTACTTATCACACTGACTGCACAACCTGGCCAGAGCCTGGCATGGGACTCCACATTGCGAGCCCTCTCAGCTGCAGCTGTTGGAAGAGCAGCACACCATTATGCATGCCAGTTTTGCAGACATTCAGCTTGCATATTGGTAATACATAGGAAAAATTACTTAATATTTGTGGGGCATTCCCTCCTTTAGCTTCTTGGACCCAGGTGTCCAAGGTTCCCCTCTTTTTCCTCTTCAGGTCATCATAATGGTGATGACACTGCTCACATGTGTGGTGTGTACCAACAACACTGGTGAGTTCCTTGACAACACAGTCCAAGGCCTCTGCCTTATACTCTGAGCCCTGGATATAACCCTGCAGCAGCCTAGGTTCATGTTTTTTTACCAGGAGCCCAACCATGACCCTAGACTTCTGAATAACCCACTCCTGCACCCAAAAGCATGCACCTTTACCAGTACCACCTACCATATCAGCAGTCGGTTGAACTCCAATGAATGGTGCAGACTTCCCACCCATTGCACTTAATATAGGCTGTTTTCCTACCCTTACATGTCATTGAGCAATATTGAAAAAAGTGCCATGTCACTTAGCAGCTTGCAAACCAGGTAAGCAGAGCTGAGCAGCACAACAACTTGCACAACCATAGTTTTAGTGAAACTTTGAACCACACAAACATTGGTAGCTGTTAGCATGTTTATACAGTGCTTACTATGGTTGAGCAAAGCTTAGCAGAGTGCAGCAGTGCCATATTTCACAATTTTGTTATTAAATTAAAAAAAATTGTACATTAAATTACAAACATGTTTTGTTTGCTATGGACTCAAACCCCGAACCTACTACACATAAGGCCGTAACTCTACCCATTTAGGTAGCTACTTGGATATTATGAAAACTAATATACCTTCACATATACTACTAGGCTACCTGTTAGCATTGCTGAGCACTGTGCCATGCTGCACAAACACGCATAAACAAACCTACAAATAAATAATTACATCTGGTTTCTATTCTTATATGTCTGGCAGGTGTCAGCTATGTATGTATAAGTGGTGCTCAACTCTGCAGTGCTCAGTGCCATGCCGCGCAAATGGTAATTACAATAAAATTACAACAGAAAAATAAAATAATTAATTATGATAATTAATTATATCCAGTTTCTATTCTTACATGGGTAGCAGGTGTCAGCTGTTTATATGTGAGCATGGCTTGGCATTGATGTGCTATATGCAAACATGCACACAAAAAAAAACAATAAAAAACATAACACCATATAACTTATATATTACACATTTAACACAATTCACAACATTTCATTAGTGGCATGGCGCATTACAGGGAGCTTCATCTGACCAGGCATCCACAACCATGGGTAGCCTCTTTACATATCCCTGCACTGATTCTATATCCCTGTTCCTATACTCTCCCTTGGCAGTGCACCATCATTAATATGAATGGCATGTTGCCGACGGGGAACCGTGGCCTTGAAAAATGAATACATCCCATGTAGGCTCTACAAGGTGCCTACATGGAGTTTATTAAATCCTGGGGTTAATATATTTCATTTAACTAAACTTATAAATTTATTTATAAATGTTAAATACTTTCTGTAAGAAAATGTCATTAAAATATAAGCAATAGAGTTGGTAATTTTAAAACTACATAAGTAAAGAAATGTATTTTATTTTTTTAATTTTGCTTAGTATGTGCATTGCTGAGTCAACTGAATGTCATATCTAAGTAATATGCTAATTAATAGTATTAAAGTACTGGCAATTTTGTTTTCTTTGTTTCTGTGTAACATACTCCTTTCACATGTCTTTTATGAAGCAAGTAACACTTAAAGAAAGCTTGAGAACAAAAGAATGTTCCAGTGATCTCAGAATGCTGGATTCTTGCTTGCCTTGCTTCCCAGCTACTGCTTTGCTGAAGAAAATCTAGGTCAAAGTTCATCAGTAAATGCCTGTGAAATCAGAAAGGAACTTTCTGATTCTTTCTTCTTTTTTCTTCAAGTATACATGTGAGAAATCTCAAAATAACATCTTTTTTTTCTTTTCTTAAAAGTGAAGAATTGGTAAAATAAAAGTTTAGTAATGTTTTATATTGAGCTGTTGCTGACATATAATTTGCTTATATTTTGCTGAATGCTAATAGCGTATGCTGTAGTGTTGTTATCTCTAACTGTACATATTAATGGGAAGAAGTGAAGTTAGATGTTTGTTACTGATTAGAACAGTTTAAAACAATTTAGAAGAATGAGAAACTTACAGAGGAAATTAGCAGCTACTGTGTACTATGAACTGTCATTTTTACGTGCCGCAATCAAATTCTAATGCCAGGAGGTAAAGCTTAGATCAGAACAACAGTTCACAATGGCTAAAATGCATATACAAATCAAACAAGCAGGAATTATTTTATATATAATTAAAATGCGTGTAATACTAAAATTAATAAGAAGAATAAACATCGTATTAATAATATGTATATGCACAGGGAATGAAAGAAGATCAGTAAGTTAAGAAATATATGCACATGCTGTAATCTCTAATTGAGAGCTAACAAATGAATAGCTCTTTTATGGGAGATTTTAGAAATACATGTTATATACAATAAGGTAGAATATTAGTGGGCAAATAGTACAGAAAATACATTTAAAAACAAACGTCATACAAGAAAAATAGGTATTGCATATACTTGCATATGTCAGAAATGTGAATGTACAAGATCTTATACAGTTTACATAGAAAATCATATAAAATATTTGAAAATATCTTGACATCTGAAATTTGGAGCTTGGTCATCTGAACTTTGAATCTTTTTGCATATTGTATGTTATTAGATTCACTAATACTACCTGACATAACTCATATCATATATGTCAGAGCTGGAATTTGAGTGTTATATTGCTAAATGTGTACACCCATTTTGATAGAAAATAAAGTAGATTTTTCAATATGTTTTAACACTGGAAGGAAGAATGGAATTTGAATTAAACACATTGTAACTTCTGAATACAATATAGACAGCATATGTTTTTTTTTACTCCATATAAATACAAGGCATTATCTTTGACCTCAGTGATGCACATATGTTTATGAATTAATTTAATAAGCTAAAGGATTTTTAAATAATTTTATATTTATCATATTAAGAGTGTTACATAATTTTGAGATATAGACACTTGCACTTTTAAACTTAGTTCAGAGCTTTTGTTAGATCTATAAAATATGTATATATATATCTTTTAGCCAACATGATGAATATATATATATATATATATATATATATATATATATATATATATATATATATATATGGATTGATTTTCCTTTTGTATAATAGTTTAGTATGATAAGATTGCCTGTCATCTGCAAGTTTACAGATATCTTTTAGGCCCCATTTTGTTCTACTGAATTGTTTAGAGATTTTAATTATAATAATGTTGAATGAGTGAATAATCTAGGAATATTTAATGGATACATTATACTACTGTTACATAAGTAGGTATATAGAACACTATTTGTTGGATTACTTAATATGTCGTATTAATAGAAGAGGATTACTAAATGTTTATGTAGTAATGGGGACAGTTTAAAATGGCAAACTATATAACTTAGTTATTTGTCTCTTATTATTTTGAACTAATATATAATATATTATTTATTGGTAACTTGTGGTAGCTCTTGGCTAGTTTTTTGATGAATTTTTAGGTATTGGTAGTATACTAGTTTGTCTATTTGATAAGCAAACTAGGAACTTTGATATCCATAGTAGGTGTGTTTTATTAGTAATATATACAATTACAGTTGTAGACTTGTTTTTGCTTTTGTTATTTAGAAGTTTTAGTAGTTTGGTTTGTAGAAACTAAGAATACAAAAAAATGTGGAATGTCAAGACAGTGTTATAGAAATGCATTACAGTCTTATATACAATTGAACTAATATGGTGGCTAAATGTGTCATATTATCTTTAAAAAGAAATCTTTTAAATACACAGTGTGGATAGTTTTAAATTGTTATCTATTAATGTAATTGTATTAAATAAGGACAACAAAAGGAAATCATTAATTAGATAAATTAAATAAAGGAGACATTCTATTCTTGCAAGAAACTCAATTGAAAGATAAAGATATACAATATTTAAATAATTTAGTTTACAAAATGATATTGTCTGCTTCTTTCAACAAAAAGAGGGGAGGAACTGCTATACTTTGAAGAAAATCTAATGTAATGCCTAAGGTCATGGAATCCATTAATGATCCCAAAGGAATATATACATTTGTAATAATTTAATATAATGGCAAACTCTATACACTAGCTAATTTTAACTTGATCTCTTGGAGAAGTGCAAGAGTGGCTAAAGATCACTTACTTAAAAGCCATTGGAAGGGTAGATTAATTTTAACAGGGGATTTTAACTGAAAATTTAGTATAGAAGATACAAATGAACAGAAGAAATCTAAAGTTCTACTATCAGCTAAAACACTAAACAGATGGAATAGTAATAATTTTGTTGATTTAATATTAAAATCAGAAGATAAGTCAGTGTTCTTTACGTATTATTCTTATGCACATGGGACACAAAGTAGAATTGATACAATTTATGCCTCTACAGATTTACTTAACAAAGTTAATTCTTTCAAAACTATCCATTGTCCTTTATCAGATTATAATGTACTATGAATTAATATATTAATAGATATAAGGACATTTTTGATTAATTATAGAATCACACTATGATGAAATAAAAAAATTAACAATTATCTTTAGAAACAAATTGAGAATTTTTATTTTTGAATGATAATGGTCAGGTTAGTAAAGTCATACTATGGTACTACTTAAAAATTCATATTAAAAATTGAATGGGAAGATGGGGTAGTAATAACATGAAAGAGTGTGATAAAAATTTGTTAGAAATATAAAATGAAATATAAAAAATGAGGTTTGAACACCAAATAAATTAGATAAAACTTAAGTCATTAAAACTAATGAGTGTTTAATCAACAACTAAATAGTACGTTTAAATATAAAAATAAGAATAATTCGGTAGGAAAATAACTAAAATGTTTAGGAATAAAAATCTATCAAAATGTGAGTAAGATTATTAATAATAATTTAAAAATGTAATTAAAGAAGTGTGTTACTTCTTGTTAAAAAAATGGAATGATTTTTTTTTACTTTCAAGGACAGCTTAGTACTTATTACCCAGGATTATATGGTAGTGAAATGAAGAGCTATTCCAAAGATCATACAATGACCATAATGTAACACCATCCAGAGATGCACACAGCAGTAGACTGGGCCTGATTTGGACATTACACCTGTGTAGGTCTAGAATATGACTGCCTTGCGATGTTACAGTAGCATCACTACATATGTCCGACTGTAACACTGTCATGTTGTACTTTATGAAGAATGATAGCATCATTGTATGCTGAGGAGAACATGTTAGGGGGTGTAGGACATGGACATGGCATCACATCCCTGTGTAAAATAGTCTCAAAAGTGATAGTTGTATCTAAAGACATGCAAGTTGCCTGCCATCAGATTAGAACACCTATATTTGTAGATAATAGCTATTAGTAGATAGCTTGCAAACACAGTAGGTAATGCTTGAGCCACAGCACAAGATTGCCTTGTGTACTGTCAGAGTACATGTTATACAGGATGACATCATCATTGCATACTACAACAAGATATTCAGAGGAGGGTTTGACATAGCTGTGGACTCATGGTTCCGTATTAGAAGACTGAAGATGCATTCTATCGAATGCGTCTTGGTCGAACTCAAAAGCCTTGAGCCTTTGTGGATGTTTACATTTGATCTGTCTGTTTTGTGTGTTGGCCAGTATTCTAGGTTTGCAAGGTGGTAAGCAACATACACATGTGAAAAGCAAAGCTAAATCTGTTTTATCCCTGTGAGCAATGTTTCTTAAGTTTGATCCTTAAAAGACAAATGTGGCACTTGCGCCGTGATCTACAGATAGTATATACTTTGTGGATTACTGTGTTTATCAAATGTGCTACACACACACAAATGATTTGTAGGTGTAGTTTATGTATTGGTTATCATAGAAATACATCACATGGCTTTTTTTTTGTATTTCTGTGTTTCCCTTGTTTATACTGAGACATACATCGAGCAAACACTGGTATTAAAAAACAAAAAAACAAACAAAAAAAATATATATATATATGTATGTGTATATATATATATATATATATATATATATATATATATATATATAGATATATAGATATATAATAAGGAACATTACAAAATAAATGTTAGTACACATGAAAGTTTTCGCACAAGTCTGGATTTGAACTATCACACCAATGAACCTACTAAACACAGTAAGGATGTCTTATTCCTCTTTTCCACAGAAATGGTTTTGTAGCAGGAATGAAATCAGTCATACCTTAGCATTTTGGGCAGTGCAGTAGTGCAGTGGTTAGCATTGGTACCTCACAGCAAGATGTTCTCTTGTTCAGTTCTTGGCTGGGGTGCCTTCTGTGCAGTCTGCATGTCCTCCCTGTGTTCACATGGGTTTCCTTCAAGTGCTCCGGTTTCCTCCCACATTCCAAAACCATGCATCTGGAGCATTTCTTCCCAGGCCTCTGCTGAAAATGAGCTATATCCCCATCACACTTTCCTGGCAAATAAATGTTAAATAGTAAATTGTACATACAAGCAAGTCCAAAATCATCCACAGTGTTAATAAGATATGACACTTGTACACTTCTGAGTTGTTTGCACATGTGTTAATTTCAGCTGTAATGCAATCACACAATCATTTATGACTACTGTTTGCAGAAATGCAGCTCTGTCTTATTCTTGCATGGCATTCATTCTTCTCTTATTCGATCAGAAATCTGACACATGCAGTCTGTAAGGCATTTTGTATCATTGTCTTTAAAATGTGTCAGAATATTAAATAGCAATAATATTTAATTCGCAACAAATGCACAGGAGGTTATATATTACTAAGCAGAATCTGAAAAATGTGTTCTGCTTACTATCATTTAAAACCTTGATAGAATTACTTCTGCACTTTGTAAGTCTAATCTGGCTGACACACCCACTGGAGGTAAGTGAGTCTAAACTGCTGTTGTGTTTTCCTTCTCCCTAAATGTAATAATTCACAGTTTTAATCCACTAACAACAAACGCTGATAGAGTGGCTTCACTATCTTTACACCTGCTACATGGAGCCAAGAACATGAGATTCAGCAATTCTAATGAGTCCACACCTCATTTGTATCTTCACTGTGCACACTGACCTGAATATACACTATAAAAAGGGAACAATGTACTTAGGGAACCCGAAGATGAGGAGACTTGTTTATTTGGATAACAAAGAAGAATATTGCTGTTACTTTGGATTTACCTGCACAGAAGACTACTGATTTTGATAATGTATGACTGCATTTTTAAGTTATAAAGTAATATACTGGATTTGTTCACATGTCAAATGAAGGAAAAAAAATATATATATATATATATATATATATATATATATATATATATATATATATGTATATATATATATATATATATATATATATATATATATATACACACACACACACACACACACACACACACACACACACACACACACACACACACATTGTTAGCAAATGCTACTTTTATCTGTGTGCACATCTTAGATGTTTACTGATGCATAGGCATTTTTGTCAGGGCATTTTACTTTCTCAGCTGCATAGCCTTATTAACTTTCATCACAAGTGTTACTGTTACAGCTGTTTCTCTTTGCACTCTTCGATTGTTATTTCAGTGAAATTTAAATGTCCTATATTGTCAATGACACAGGGGTATTAGCCTTCTAATATGGCACACAGAAATCTCTAGGTGAGTGCTGGCAACAGGTATAGGTGATTGGCAGTTGCATAAAAATGAATGTTCTGTGGTAAATGTTTACATGTGTTTGGGAGAGTTTCTTTGATTCCACTTACAACAATTCACTGATGCTTTATTTATTTGATTAGTACAAACATGTCATTTACCTGTTGTTTTGGGGGTGAGGGAGCCATGTTCCATTTCTGTGTTGGCACAAAGGAAATGTTTTACAGAGATTTGCTTTGCTATTGTTACTCCTTGTTTTGGATCAAGCTTTGGTTTGTGTGTGACTGTCAGATTTTAAAACCACATAAGCATTTTTTTTTATATTTGAATAACTTGATTTTTTTTTACTTCACCAGTGGGTAATATAGGAAAACTGATAATGTGTGTTATATCTGAACAGGACTTTTATTTATGTGATATTTATGTGAATTAACCTTATTTTCCTCTTTTATGTCACCCAGGACTTTGGCACCCAAGCATCCCAATCCCCACAAACCCCCTTCAATGACTTCAGAAATGACATCATCATCCAAGTCTTTCAGGAACATGGTGCATCTCTGCTTGAGAGAAGACATGAGAATATGTTTGCAAGAATGCAAATTTGGTACCAGACTGTGAATGATGTGAATGCTTTTGGTGGATGCAGAAGGACATATGATTATTTGTCTTAGGGCCACTGACATGATTTCATCAGCCTGGAGGAGAGCAGCTGCAGTGGCCTGTGGGCAGCTGACTACTGGGGGGCCTGCTACAGATCCAATACTAACACAGAATGAAGATGTCTTGTCCACTGAAAGGGAACCAGAGAGCCTCAGTAGGAAGTTCACCACAGCATGTGATTAATGCTGGTGCTGATGTTTCAAGGAGGACAATCAAGTCCCAGGAGGAGCTTTCAGATAGGCTTACTTATATCAATTTTTAAATATTTCTTGTATACTAAAAATATTGAAAGCCGTACTTAAGTTTAATATTTTTGAGGGGTTCTAGTTATAGATTGATACAGTTAACAACACATTCTGGTTCATTACCCATGGGCTTGGGGTGGACGTGTCATCCAAATTTCAGTTAAATGTATTGTTAATGAACATATAAAGGCCAGCATTTTTCCCCTTCTGTTATTGTGATGAAGGTGTCTCTACATTTAACTTAACTTCTTCAAGGACCATCCTCCCTAGCAAGTGTGGAGTCATCTACACATGGTAAGCCAAACATTTTTATTTCAGTACTGATGCTAATTTCACAGAAATATTCATTTATCCATTTGTGTGAGGTGGGTATCAGAACTGTGCGTGTGTGTGTGTGTGTGTGTGTGTGTGTGTGTGTGTGTGTGTGTGTGTGTGTGTGTGTGTGTGTGAGTGTGTGTGTGCTCGCGTGTGCGTGAGCGTGTGTGAGTGTGTGTGTGTGTGTGTGTGTGTGTGTGTGTGTGTGTGTGTGTGTGTGTGTGTGTGTGTGTGTGTGTGTGTGTGTGTGTGTGTGTGTATTGCTGTACCATCTATGATAGAGGCACCAGAGTTAGTTTGTTAGCATATATCTAACTGTGGTAGTGTAGCTATTAATTTCTTTCCTGTGTTTGTTGCTTATTATCACAGATGATCCTGACAGTGGAAGTGGAAGACTCTTACCACCTCCTATCAGAGTATTGGCAGACCCTGATGATGATGGTGTCTAAACACAGGCAGAGTTGGGGGGTGCAGAGGTTGAATCTGACAATGAGGTTGACATTCAGCCATCCCCTGTAATTCTAATGGAGGCAGCCAGTAAGACTACACAAAGTTATTCCAATGAACCATCAGATATTGGACTGGTAGAGGGTGAAACCCTTGATCAGGGTAGAGTGGTTGCTGTGGCTTCAATGCCCATTGGCTCTAGCCATAGCCAAAGTGTGGGCAAGGCGTCACTCAATAGGGATGTTCTAGTTGCTTGACTTGGCCTGCTGTACATCCTCCACCTTATCCAGAAGTGTCTTTGCATGCCACTATACATATGTTTAGGGCCATCAAAGAGGTGCAGGCATGTTCCAGTAAGGCCTCTGAGGAAATGCTTAGGGTTGCAAATGTGTCACAGGCTGGGATGTGTGGCTGCCTTCACCATTTTGCCATTTCAATGGATCGGATGAATGATAGATTGGAACGGTATATGTGATGGAACGTCTGCTGGGAGGAGGATGGCATCCATGTGGGTATAGATTAGCCCCATCATCTGATGTTTGTCGATGTATCTGTGCCCAGTCTTGCTCCCATAGTGGCACTTCCACTACTCCATCAGTGGTTGAGGTGTCCACACCCAGACGTAGCAGGCCATGGGGTCATGGTCCTAGGTTTACTCGTGAGGAGAGCTCAACAAGCAGACATCAGCTATGTTCAGGTAGCAGCATTGCATCTGACTTTGGGCATGGATGTGCCAGTGCAATTCCCGGCACAGCCAGTTCTTGGGGTCAGAGAGGACAATGACGGTCTGTCACCTATACCATGCATGGCTCATACCTGTCCAAAATACTAGGATGCAGAGCTAGCACAGAGCTTGTCTGTGTTCTTGAAGACACTCACAAACCAATTTCACCTGGAGTGCCCATACAGACACACACACACACACACACACACACACACACACACACACACACACACACACACACACACACACACACAAACACACACACACACACACACACACACACACACACACACACACACACACAACAGTTGCATGGGTCAGTCATGAAGCTTAAAGCTCATTCTGTCTCACTGGCAATTTGATACATTATTAAAATGTCTTTCTGTTTCTTTCTGACTAACATTTCAAGGTATGAATGTGTGAATCTTTGATGTCTGAGGCCTATTACTTGATAGAGGACACATGTATTCAAATAAGTCACCACTGTCACATCTTGAAGTCATTGCTGTAAAAATAAAACACCTTTTACTTACTTACATTAGCAATTAACAGTATGCTAGGATATGCCATTAATTTGTATTATTACACATTTTGTTTCTATTCCAGGTTCATCACTTACCTTGTAAAACCAGCAGTTTCTACAATTTTAGTTCAGGGCTGACTCTGTCTGATGCTAGCAGTACACATCCATTACATGGGATAAGCAGAGGTTGTGAGTGTTGCCTGGCATCAATGTTTTTATATGTATGGGCATAAGATGAAGGTTTTAGCTCCTTAGATTGTGAGTGAGTCTACCATGTGTTATCTCTTAGCCAATGTGAGGGCATGTTGAGCACACCTATGTCTGCCTACATCCAGAGTGGCTGCTGTTTCCCCCTTTACTCCTCACCTGTGTGTAGCTATGGTGACCTTGCCAGTGGTGGTGGGATGTATGGCTCTTCCACTTGTTGATCTTGCTGAAGTTGTTTTCTCAAGATGATGTTGTGAAACATGGTACAGGTGTTGCAGATTTCAGCACATGTACAGAGCCTGTACTGCATGGCTCCCCCAGATGTATCAAGGTGCCAGAACCATGACTTTATCAGCCCAAACCCATGCTCTATGATATTTCTTGTTTGAGCGTGTGCCTCATCATAGCATTTTTTAGTTGGTGAATGTGCATTTCTGATGGGCGTCATCAGCCACGGCTCCAGTGCATGATCTGTATACCTGTATCCCCCACTAAATTACCCTGTTGGATATCCCCCTAGTAAACACTTCATACATTTGGGAGTTGTGCCAGATATGTGAGCCATGCTAACTGCCTTGGTTGCCAGGCCACACATTCAGGTTGATTTCCTTAGCATTAGATATGACTTTACAGTTAATGGAGTGGAAGCCCTTTCTTTTTATGTACACGCTTCCCTGTTCCCTAAGTGGTGCTTTGATCTCTATATGTGTACAATCTATGACACCCAATAATTCAGGGTAGTGTGCTACAGGGTAGAATTCCAGAATATTTCTGGCACTATTCGCAATTGTACAGGGAAAATATATGTAGTCACTAGCATGTAGGAGCATAGCATTCAGGAAATTATGGAGAATCCAGGATGCTGATGCCTCTGAAACCTCCAGCATGTCTTCTGTTGGTCTCTGAAAAGTTCCTATAGCTAAAATTCTAAGTGCTGCATATACCTTTGTGTCCACTGGTATTGATTCCCCTCTGTTTGCCCTTGGTCTGAATTGAAGATAACAGAGGTTGCAGAGCTCATGTAGTGTGTCTGTATCTGTCCTGCAGCTTTCTACACTTTCCACTGCATGGAGACTGTGAAAAGTTAAACAGGGTCTAAAAACCCTTCTCCTTTTTGGCTGTGGTCTATTAGCAGCAGCAGCAACAACACAGACACCAGCTTGTTGCACATACACATGAATTAAAGCAACAGTAGCCCCTGGCATAGTTTTGTCTACAGAGGTTTCTGAGGCTGTTTTTCAATAGGTTTTAGAATTCACAGGGAAAACCAGCACTGAGTCTGCATGGTTGCTTTATAGCCTGGGATTCAGTAATGCCTATACTAACCTGGGGATTTAATAAATCCATATAGGAATAGTGGAAGGCCTACACAGAAGGTACTGTGGCTGTGTATGTGGATCCCCCTTGGCAGAACACCGTGCATATTAATGAAGGCATTTTACTGAGGGAGAGCCATGTAACACAGTTAATGAATCAAGAGGGAGTGTGTTACTGTGTCCAGAGATAAGTAACACACCCCCTGCACTGTCAAAGTGCCAGATAGCAATGTATGTATATGTAATAAAAAAGTTAATTTGTTTTAATTTTTTGTGTGTTTGTGCAGTGCTTAGCAATGGACATGTGCCAGACATCTAAAAATAGAAACCAGATACATTTAACTATTTAGGAAAGGTCAAGTTTAAGCATAGCTGAGTGGGTTTGCATGATGTGCTACATTGCTTAGGAGTGCTTAAACGTAGTGGAGAGATGTATGTAAAAGCATAACAGCATTTCACATGGCCATGTAGCTGAATGGTTAGAATGACAGCCTTATGTGCAGTAGGTACAAGGTTTGAATACACGCACATGTTATTTTGTAAATACACAGTATGAGACATCTTTTAAATCCCGATTACATTTTTTTGAATGCACAGACAGGTTATTAAATTTAGTTTGCATATACACATTAATGAGAAGTACTATTATACCTTGATATAATTTTGTATGAATTCATAAACAGGGTATGAAGCATTTATGTTGCAAATACACAGTTATGAGAAGTATGTGTAAACCCTTGATGGAATAATGTATGTATGCACAGACATGTTATTAAACATTGTAGTTTGCAATTACACAATTATAAAATGTATTATTAAATCCTGCTTCACTGCACTTATCTAAGCTCTGCTAAGTACAGCTAAGCCTTACCAAGGACTGCTTAAACAAGGACGTTTTAGTTTTGCTTTGCTGGTCTGTGCATTGCTAATCAGTGTGAAGCACTGCTAAGCAATGCATATTTAAGCACTCATCAGCTCAGCTAAGCTGGTTTGTGCACCACTAAACATTGCTGAGCATTGCAAGTTTAAGCACTGCTCAGCTGAGCTCTACAGGTTTGCTCAGTGAAGTAAAGTGCTGCATTTTTAAAAATGTCTCAATAGTGGCAAAGGGCAGGAAAACAGGCTTATTTAATTGCAACAGGTGGGAATAGAGCCATAACCTGTTGGAGTTTGATCTTGGCAGAGACTATGACAGGAAGTGGAGAGGGTAATCACTTGTGGGTGCAGCAGTGGGGCATTCTGGAGTCCAGAGTCATGGGTGGACTCCTTGTAAAATACCATGATGTCTGGCTGCTGCAGGGTCAGTACCAGGGGTAAAAATACAAATCGGAGGCCTGGGAACAGCTGGCAAGTGATTGTACCAGTGCAACTGGTATCCCCCACACAAGGGAGCAAGTGCATCATCATTATGATAACCTGAAGCATTGTAAGGGGGATCTCTTGGCCACCTGGTCCAAGATGCTAGAGACGGTAATGTCCCACCAGTTTGTAAGTATTGTTATCATTGTTTTACCAAACTCTACTCTGAATGTGTGATAGACAGGTATGCATAATGGTGTGTTTTTCTCCCAACAGCTGTAGAGCAGAGAGAGCTTGCAACCTGGAGGCCCGTGCAAGGCACCTGGTCAGGTTGCACCATGAGTGTGGTAAATACAGATGTATCTTGCAATCTATAGTCATATAAACAAGAAATAGTAAATTAGTAACTGTCAGTAGGTGTATTCAGTTTCGATTGTACTGCAATGAATGTGGTCATAGACCTGGACCGATATAAGTGAGTAATGCCAGGTGTAGTTCAATAAGGATGAAAACATGAAACCTGGTAATGTTAAGGAAATAAAGTTTCTACTGCATTAATAATGTTAAGGAAATAAAGTTTCTACTGCATTACTAATGTTAAGAAAATAAAGTTCTACTGCATTAATAATGTTAAGGAAATAAAATTTCTACTGCATTAATTGTGGAGTTACCGCTATATTGCAACACCTGCATTATGTGAACTGTTCATCATAAAAGACTCTAGACATATAACAATCACTGCCTGAAGTCATCCCTAATAAAGCTGTGTTGTGCAATATGTGTACATTTTGGGCTGTTGGTATTGAAATTGAGTATTAAATCTGCTGTGAAGTAAAAATAGGAATAATACCACTAAGTGACTGAAGGTTTGCTAATAAAGAGTGTTTTGCTAAACTGTAGAAGTGGAGCTGTACTACAAGATATAATGCATTATGATATTTGTTCTGCACTAAGATCTGAACCAGTAATAGGAACACCCAAGGTATATTGTGTATCTCAGGATTTTCTTGTGTTAACCATTGCATTTTAACTATATGTATTCCGTCTCTTAGGCACCGTGCTGCAGGCAAGTATGCAACTGTAATAGCTGTAGACTGCAAATATACCATCTACAACTGTATATGGGTCAGGTATCCAACCCAGCACTCTGATATTGTCTATACACATCTCTACACATCACACATATTCCCATCCACTAGGGGTTAATTGTCTATACCTGTATTCTATGTATTAATGCACAGTTCACCTACTATCTCTGTCATGCATGAATCTCATGCATGTGTGTTCAAGTGTCACTGCAGTCTTGTATAACACTATACCTCTGTTACCAGGTCATATTTTGTTATCAGGTGAGCTCTAGGCACATATCAATCTGTCAAAATTCAGCAGTGGCTCAGTAGCTTAGTTTGATAAATGCTGGATGTGATGTAGCTTTTGTCACACACAGACTGGGGTTCAAATCCAGGGACAACTACTACTAAATATTTATAGAAACATTTATCTATTTTTAACATATGTTCTCCCCACAGGAATGGCAGGTAAATAAATGGCTGTAGTAGCTGTTCCGATGGGTTAATAATTTCTGTGTTCAAATGTACCAGAGTGTTAACAGCATTGCTCAGCAAGGTGATAAGACAGCAGTAAATGAAGTCAACAAGTACAATAGTAATGAAAGTAAATAAATAAAACTGTTTAATCTTGGTATGGCTGTATGTCTGGTGTGTCTGTGAATGGCTGCTGATATTCTAACCCCATGCCTGCCAAGGATGGCATGATAGGTAAACTCTCTCTACTGTGCACAATACATGTCTCTCAAGTGTCACACTGTCATGGACTGTGATCACTGTGCCAAATCCCTTAGACACAGATTTATCATCCACTTGATTTATGTCAATAACATAGACACACTACATCAGTCTACAGTACACCTTGGTAGTCATATATGTCACCATGACATGGAATAGTCCCCTGTAGTTGTGTACCTGTAGGTGTTCTTGGCCCATACTGTCCCATGTTGATAGTTTGAGAGGTATGTAGGTGCTACATCAGCTATAGGGCACTTGTATACATAACGTAAGGGCAGACCTGTAGAGTATATAAGAGTACTTTTGCAAACCTACACTGGTAGTAATGGAATGTATTTCTCCCCCCCCTCCACCCCTTATCTGCATCATAATTTATTATTGTTATACATTGGGTATGGTTTACGTTTAACATATGTTGCTCTCAAAATGTTATGTTGAGCCTTGTGTTTTATTATTGTTATGTATCACAAAGGTTGCATAGTAACATACATTGTTGAATTACCTGTGTTGCTGGCCTTATGCTGCAACTGTTACTGGCATGCTATTACAATACTGACTGTTATCCTACTTATTGTTGTATTCCATATGCTATGCAATGTTATTTAACTGGTTTATGTGCAACTCTCTGGCATGCTGTTATAACTAACTAAATGTGCTGTTCATTACTAAACAATACACTTTGAAAAACCTCAACACCATAGCTCGACTGGGTAGGCTGGTTCTTGGAAATCTGCCTAACCTAACTCAGCTGGCCATGGCATTGGGTCCCAGCACATCTGTGACCTGACCCAACCTGGTTCTGCCCCCTCTGCTGGTCCTGCACCACCTATGGGTGGAACTGCCTCAGGGAATGGGGCCCATCCCACCCCTGGGAACAGGCATGGAGGAGTAGTTGGCACCCAGCAACAGCTACCAGGGATGGTGCACAGGATTATGCACTGTTGCTACAAAGATTGCCTGTGCTGGATTGAGGGCAGACTGGCCAACCTGGCAACAACAGCCCAGCCCCCAGCACAGCCACCTTTGGAGCAGTGAAGGAGCAGTGTTGACTATCCTTGAGTGGGGAGTTCAGTCTCACTGCTGCTGTCTAGGGGCACATGGCTCTTTGATTCCATAACACCCTCCCAGTCCAAGGTGTTTACCCCCCTCATGGGTAATATACCACCCTTATTTGCTGTCTTGTCTGTCTTGTCTGTTTGCAAATGCAACCTATCCTACCCAGCCTACCTCCCCACATATACCTATATCCCTTCCCCAACATCCTTCTCTCTACTTAAAAAAAATGGGCATCTCTCCCACAAAAAACTATCACCTCATACATAGCTTTCCGTTTCACACACCGTCCACTGGACATGCTTTAATGATTACATGCATCAATCAACACTGGTTGATTGATTGATTGTTGCCCTCAGAGGCTTCAAATTCTAAATTGTCTACAACCTGCACAGCTGTTGCTATACAAGAAATAAAAAGCTATAGTCCTTTCCTACACCTGTCCTGCACAATCCTACCTGCCTTTCAAAGTGTTTTTCCCCTGCTTACTCCCATTTCACCACTTTCCTTTTGCTCCTTTTTTTCTTTTTTTTGGAATTAGCATAGGTTTAAGCGGGGCTAAGCAACACACTGCAACACTCAAACCTGCTTAAAACTGCATTAATCACCTTCTGTGTTTCTGACACTGTTAGGCACATCTGCAAAATAATTACCTCTGACAAGTCTTGAACCCAAGACCCAGTTAATTACAGCATAGTGCATTATCCCACTATGCCACTCAGCTCTAAAATAAAACAGGTGTTTCCATAAACATATCCTGATTGCCAATGACACACTGCTTGTACATATAATGGGAAAATTGACAGTTTACTTGGGACTGTGATGCAGACACTAAACCAGTACACAGCTAAGTAAATAATGATGGCTGTACATGAGGCTTAGGATATTAGGTATAGCTGACAACTGCACAGACTGTTGCATAATGTCCACAGTTGTGCCACCTACTGTTGGCACAGTTGACACAAAACCTAGTCTGTGTGTTGATGTACTGCCAAGTCAGTACAGATTGAGGTTACAAAATCATGACAGACAGTTCAGTGTTACACGTCATACCCATCTGAACACACATGCTAATGCTAATCCTGTGAAACAGACAGTATGCATGCACATATATCTTGCAAATACACCTGCTTCAGTCTTGATTCAGTAGCTCAGTCTGTTAAATTCCTAGCATACTGTGCATTTTGCAACCCATGGCCTGGGTTCGAATTCAGTGTGCTGCACTTCAATTACATGCTTGTGAATACAACAAATAATGACTGAGTCCTGCAATTTTAACCAAAACAGTTTGCTGCTACTGCATTCACTGCTACCTAACTTAGCATATCAAAGGCCTTTAGGTAGGCACACACTGCACAAATATATATAGGCTACCTATATGTCATCTATCACTCTCCGACTGGCAGTGTTACATAACATATGTACCTTAAGCACATGCCTCACCTGGATTGTTATGGCTACCCTCACCCTGACTATGCTGTAACAGAGCTGACACTGCTCCCTCACAGGCACTTACAGCTTGCTGTCCTCCAGTGTGTTCACACTCCCCAGTATGACTCCTGGGCAAAACGCAGCAGCTGCACCCTGCAACATATGTGGCCATATATTCAGCTACCTTCTACAGACCTACCATACCTCACAATCACCTAGACCAAGGAATTCACAGAACACCCATACATAAAGGGGTGGGAGGCAAAGGTCAAGTAATGGTTACGTGTGACACAGTCTTCCCCTACAAACATACACAGCTGATAGACCAGCAGCTACTGCAGCAGCATGCATATGCTGATGCATATGACGTATGGCACTCACATCTGTCTTTCCCCCTAGTGACCTCAACCCACATTGTTTAGCAGTAAACTGCCACATAATCAGAAAGTCTTTTCTTCACAATGGACAAACATAGCATGCAAAACTGTGGACATACCACATAAATACCAACAGTGGACAGTATTTATACCTACCCTATATGATGCTGCAGTCTCCACACCTCCATAATGTTCATCTCACAGACTAGGAAAGGGGGCACAGCCCACATGTAGGCCTTAACTATACCATGGTTGTGTCATACTATTGGCTAATAAAAGTGAAATCCAGCTGTTCTGGATGCAATTAGCAAGTCTGAGCCACAGACTGCTGCTCAGGCAATCACCTATTCATGATCATTACCTACAAAAGGCAAGCAGATGCCTATGGTAAACAGGTTTGTGACTTGCTTTACAAAGACAGATTGTGATATCACAAGCATTACTCTTCAGGATTTCTGCACAAAAAGGAATACAACACACTACCAGGTATGTAATATAAGTCCCCATGTAATGGCATGCAGATGGGAGGATGCAGGTATGGGAATAGGGATTACAACAGTAGGCCTTTAGTACATATCTTGGAATGACAGTCAGCTGTCCAGCACCTACAGGCTTCCCTTTCAACTCTGCCTGCTGTGATGTAGATCATGGCTCTGGCCCTCTCAGTCCCTTCTACAATGGTCGGCTCCTATATGAATGCTACTGGATTGTGTGTTAGACAATAGTGAAAGTAAGTCATGGTGGACACAGGTGGCAAATCACATGATGTACTGCCATTCAGCTCCTCTCAGTCTGTGAATGTCACACAGGAATACTTCAAGCATTATGCAGGTGTCCCTGACTGTCCCTGATGTACTCTGTCTAGGTCACTGTGTACTCACCATCCATATCTCATGGTTCCCTATTACAACCTCGAAGACACACTTACCGGAATACGTAAACACCGGCATGTCTCCATCGAACCGCGTAAACATCAATTGTCTTGAAGCACAAAATCCAAAACATCAAATCGTCATGGTTGGCCCTTCCGTGGTATAGTTCTGTAAGGTAAGTGTGCAATAGTTACGGGCCTTACGGTTAGGGTGTGGGTTAAGGTAAGTGCATAGATGGTAATGTATGTGAGATTTAGTTAGGGTTAGATGTAGGGTTTTGTTACATGTATGTGTGTGGATTATTTATTTTGTTTGGGTATAGCTTGTTAAGGTAAGTGCGAGACAGTTATGGACCTTAGGGTTAGGGTGCGGGTTAAGGTAAGTGCATAGATGGTGGCATATGCAAGATGTAGTGTAGGGTTAGAAGTAGGGTTTAGTTTAGGGTTAGAAGTAGGGTTTTGGTTAGTGTACGCATGTATTTGTTTAGTTTGTTTGGGTAAGTAGTATGTAGCGGGCGGTGAGGTGGGACAAGTTGAATTGTTGAATTACCTATGTTGCTGGTTCGAGCTTTTGAATTTTGTGGTTTAGGGTGTTTGGTGTACTTGCAGTTCATGGAATATATGTTGGCGTTTTTGTATTCGGTTATTAGGACTTTCGAGCTTGCAATATAGACGCGTATCTCATAGCTTGAAAGCTATGGCTAGCATATCTGGTGACTTCAGGTCATAGCCAGTATTACTGGGGGACACAGGCCCGACCTCAGTGACAGAGTGTGCATATTGAGCATACAAAGTAAGGGAATGAATACAGTACCAGATATTACTGTACCATAACTGTTTTCTGAGGGTTCTGGCATGAGACAGCCATATTCCCAACAGTCTGAGAACAACCATTGCCTGCTGTCAAGCCATTTGTCAGACATCCACATTTGTCTGGCAGAGGGTCCACATACTGTATATGAGACACATGTACACATTCCGCAAACATCTGTGTACTGCATAAGTTGGACATGTACAGGGAAGATACCCTACAGCATGTTTGCAGTGCTGTCTGTCATTGTGTCACACAGATGTTGCTGGACTGTCCTCATAACTTCTAGTAACACTCACCTATTTGCCAGATGGTGGCTGTATGACATGGTACTGCGATGTCAGCCATAGGGGACACACCACAGTCGATGGCATTGATGGGTGTGGAGACATAACAACACAGTTTGTCACAGCACACAGGGCTGTAACAAGTATTCATAGGATCATGGGATCATAGGAGGTTACTAGGCTATTGGCCCTGAGGCCCTTATAAGCATAGCCAAGAGATAGCTCATGTTTATACTAGTCAGCAGTTGATGCCCCAGTACAACCAGGACATGGTTGGAATCCCAAGGGTGTATTTTCTGTTTCCCATCCAGTTATCCAGGTTGTGCTTAAAAAGGGGTAAATAGGTACTTTGCTTGACATGGAGAGAGAGTCTATTCCACAGATGAGGGAGTCTCTGGGACACAGATCTGTCCTGCCGACAAGTCCTGTTGATATCATAGACCAGGTTGAGGGCATGCATGTGGGTTACTTGAGTGGAGCTTGACTTGAGGATGTGCAGCAGTCCCATCAAGGTGGGGTCCATGATCACTTTGTATCCCTGACAGAGGTCACCAACAGAGGAGTCTGTATGAAACTGAGTAGATGGATAGGGTTTTTAGCCTATATGTGTATGGAAGATGTTTGAGGCCCTGGATTCTCCTGGTGTGGAACCCCTGTGGTCTCCCCAGCTGCTGCATGTGCTTTGCAAGATGCATGCCAAAAGAGACATTTTAATCAGTAATGGGCCTTATAAGAGAAGAATACAGGGATGTTATGACCTCCTTGTCCCTGGATGAGATACCCTTACTTATGAGGTGAGCCATATAGAAGGCTTTCTGTACAACAGAAGCAACATGGTGGTCAAAAGTCAGGTTCCTATCAACCTGTGTGCCAAAATCCCTTACAACTGATTGTGCTTAGGACATTGTTATTAATGTGATAATTTGTGGGGACGTCACTCTCCCCAAAGGGGATGATGATGCATTTTGTGGTATTCAGCTTGAGGCCATGTTTCTGGCACCAGTCATTTGTCTGAGTGAGTCCCTCTTGGAGGATGTCCACATCACTAGGGGATTTGGTGACAGCACCCAGCATTCAGTCATCTACAAACATGGTCAGCCATAGCACACTGGTTTTGCCCTGTACCTCAGAAAAATATATCTCAAATAACAGAGGCCCCAAGGCAACACCCTGGGGTATGCTGTTTGTTATGGGTCTATTGCTTGAGGTGGCTTCCCCTATTTTGACTTGGTGGGTTCTATCAGTACACCAGTTTGCTACCCATCTGGAAACATATGAATTGATGCCTAGTTGAGAAAGATTATCTATTATGGCCGAGTGGGGAATAGTGTCGAAGGCTTTGGCCAAATCAAGGTAGATGGTGTGAAATTTCTTCCCCCCGTCCATGGCTTTGGTGACTGCCTCAAAGAAGTTGACCAAATTTAACAGACATGACCTCCTCTTGACAAAGTCAAACACTGTGGGATTGAGTGTTTGGAGGTTGCCAATGTCCTTGTTAATGAGGTCCATGATAATCAGTTCCATGGCCTTGCAGATCAGGCTAGTCAGGCTGATGGGTCTATAATTTCCCGGATCAATGGATGGTCCATCTTTCTGCAAATGGATGACAGTGGCTGTCCTCTACTCAGCTGGGACAAGGCCAGTACTCAGGCTTTGGTTGAATAGGGTGCCTAATGGTGCTGCAAGTTTTTGCCTGAGTTCATGTAGGATGCAGCCTGGGATGTTATCAAGTACCATGGAGGCTGTATTTTATGCCTTTGAGAGTGCAGTGATGACCTGTTCCCCAGATATAAAGGGAATGGGGCAGGTACTAGCAGCAAAAAGCAGGAAAAGGCAAGATGAGGAGGAAAACGCAAGATGTATTGCCACTATGTTGCTGATAGCCAGATACATACTGTGTCGATAGATGTCGGGGTATCATGTGGGAGTTAGTGGAGGATAGTGCTGGCCAGTTTGGATGTGCAGGGTGTGTACATAGTGGAGAGCAATGTATGTGGTCCTGTGACTTGTTCCCCTCTTCTTGAATTTCAGAAACAATGTACAGATGAAGGCACCTACCTTTTTCTGCTGCCAAAAATGAAGTGATCCTTGATGGCCTCAGACTGCATAACAACATACTTGTCTCCAGGAGTCACCAGAATCAGAAGCAATGTGCTTAACTGTGGGCTGACCTCATCACATCAGTAAACTAAGTAGGGCTACAGGAAAGAAGCTACGAGCAGTTCTGACACTGAGTGACTGACATGATAAATGCTGCACGGCAAATGGCCTCTGTTTTGGCCAGGGACTGTGCTGCCATGGGTGGAGGGCCTGCAACAGAACAATCACTCTCAGCCACAGAGGAGTTCCTGGCAAACCTGGGAGCAGCCACCAGCTCCTAAGCATCCATCACTCCATATGTCATGGAGGTGGATGGCACAGCTTTCACAGCAGAGGACCATCCAGGTAAGTCTCCTGTGTTAGGTACTGTAATACTGTAGCAGTCACTGTGGCAGCCTCTGCATATCAGTACATGGGTGTCAGGTCAATCTGCATTGGGGGGGGGGTTGTTTGTAATGCACACTTGTGCACACATACTCAGAATGTCAATAATGTGGGCAGTATCACAGTTCCTACTGTACATGTTGATATATGCACATATTATCCTGTAACAATGGCACATTTGTTTTTGCTAACAATACCTCTCCTTCACATTTCCATAGGTACATCAGGTGTGGCCAGAGTCCAACATCCTGTAGTTGGTGAGTGTAAAACTGTTGGAATGGCTCATATATACCCTAAGAATGTTAAGGTCTGCCAGTTTGTTGTAGACACAACTGTTATGCTTAGCCACAGTACAATACTTGTATGCTCAGTTTTGGAGGGGTTCACTGCAGTGCATTGAATTGGTAATCACAGTAATGTATTTGCAGGAGCTGTAATATATTTGCACTTATTTTTGTGAAGGTCTATGCAGTCTGCTATACAGGGGGAATAGTATGGTGAAGACAGATGCACTGTGTTTTAAGTGTAGGTCCATCACATACACTGACATATCACTTATCTCACAGGTGTACAGTACTGGCAATGTTAACTGGATGTAGCTGCAGTGCATGTTATTAATGGACTGTCTTGTCTGTGTATGTTGTAGTCTGCTTGTGTGTCATGCATGGGATCAGAAATAAGATGTGGTATGTATAATGCAGTTGTGGCTCCTCTCCTGTATGTGTGTGTGGATCAGCAGACATAATAGTGCAGGTATTAATGTAGTTATGTTGTCTTCCTCCTCACAGATTACCATGGGGGTTGGAGTGTGTCCCTCTCACAACCTGATGTCAGTGTTTCATCTGACTCTTATGATGATGGTGGCCATAATGAGGCATAATGAGGCACAGTTGGGGTTGTTGTTGGCTGAATCTGTCCCATGGGTTGACATTCCAATTCCTCCCTCAATGTCCCCACTCACAGTCAGTATGCCCACACATACCCAGTCCCTTGTGGCAACAGATATTGGACAGCCAGCATGTGGTGGCATTGAACAGGACAGTGTGGTCACTATGGCATTAATGACTGTAGACACTAGCCATAGCCAGACAGCTGGAGATGTCCCACATAGGCAGATTGACAAGGGTGCTTGAAGGAGGACTGCTGCCCATCCACCACCTGTTACAGGCATCACATCATGAGTCACTCAACGCATGTTTCAGTCCATCTTGGAGGCAAAGCACATTTCAAATGCAACACCAGATAGATGCTCAGGATCATAGATGCATCATTGTCTGGCATCCATGACTCTATCCACAATTTTGGTGATGTTATGCATCATTTCACTGATGTAGTGGATAGATGGTGGGGTGAGACATTGTCAGACTTGACCACACAATGTCTGTGCTAGAACATGTGATGGGAGTAGGGCAATGGACACATGGCCGTAGGTCAGCAACAACATCTGCTGAGAGTCCATGTGGACAGGCACACTCATGCTCCCATAGTGGCAGTACCTCGAGCACTATAGAAGGGAGATTGCTGTCCACACCATGACATGGCAGGCCGTGTTCATCTGGTCCTGGGCTGTCCTGTGAGGGACACAGGCCCAGAAGACACCTGTCACCATCAGCAAATAGTACCACATCTGACCTTGGGCATGGTGGTGCCAGTGCCACTCCTGGCAGACCCAGTTCCTGTGTTTGTGGATGGAGATGGTGAACGATCCAGTCTGCCATGTACCATCCACTGCTGTTCAACATGCCCACATGTAGGGCAAGCACATGGCTTGATTGTGTACACGCAGACACTCATACATCAATGTCACATGCAGGTCACCAACAGACACATATGGCACTTTTTCATGGCCCAGCTGACCATCACCCCTTTCTGACTCCCACACATGATGTCAACTGTTTGGCACAGCCTAGGCCTCTGGTACCCCCCACACCACACCCTGTGCATGTGATGATACCTGTGCTACATCCCTGCCATCCATACCATTGATGCAGGGACATACAAATACATGTCTGATGCACAGGGTGACTATAGTACATTACATGACATTGTTTACTGTGGTTCTGTTATGCCATGACAGGTGCTGTCTTTTGGCATGTGTCATGAGTATACATTAACATGTTTTTTCCTTTGTTGCATGATGTTAGATTGGTGAAGGTGTGCAGACTGACAGATGTCTTTCAGAACTTTGTATGTTTCTGTAGTAGGAGTCTGAGTGGCTACACTGTGGAGACTTGTTGACAATACAGTGGCTCAGGATGACATGGTAGCAAAGCATAAATATGATATCAGCAAGGTAAGGCTTTATCTGTGCATGGTTACCTAGGAGTGTCTGTGTAGAGCAGTGTGTCAGGGGCAATGGGGCAGACAGCATAATCCTGCATGCATATGCAGTGACAAGGCATGCCAACCTTGATATCTGTCACCTCAGTGTTCTGTACCTACAAATGTAGGGGGTGGCAGATAGCATTTATGCATAGATAGATTTAGGGGCAACAGGTACTCACAGAGCCTTAAAATGTATAACAACTGCACACACATATGCAAGACAGACACACGGCTGCAAGGGAGTATAGTTACAAACATGCGCACACAGACAGACATGATCTCAAAGTTGCCCTTTCTGAGATTAGAACCCCTACCTATCTAGTATTATATACTATACCAGTAAATATTTATTGCATTTGCCATGGAGCTTATGTATTTTGGAAGTGCTTGCCACTGCTGTTAAGGTGAATGATATCAGCAGGCCCTGTAAAGGAGCCCACTGCGGGGTTGATAGGGTCTCAAGATGTATAACCATTGCGTACAGAGAGGCACACTGCTGCAAGGTGATATATTTAAATGCACATACACAGTTACCCTTTCTGAGATTAGAACCCCTACCTATCTAGTAGTATGCACTATAGTAGTATACACTATAGTACCAAGCACTTATCAGATGTGCCACAGAGCTTATGTGTTTTGGAAGTGTTTGCCACTGCTGTTAAGGTGGATAACATCAGCAGGCCTTGTAAAGGAGGCCAATGGGTGGATTGACAGGGCCTCAAATGTATAACCATTGCACACAAATAGTTGAGATTGACACACTGCTGCAAGGGGATACAGTATATTTACACACACACACACACACACACACACACACACACACACACACACACACACACACACACACACACACACACACACACACACATTCGTCCTTTCTGAGATTAGAACCCCTAGCCATCTAGGTAGTATATATTATAGCACTTAGTACTTATCTCATGTGCCATGGAGTTTTTGTGTTTTGGAAGTGTTTTCTACATGAACTACAGCATGTACTGGCACCTCACCTGTGTGCTCTGTTCAATCACAGCCTCACCTCAGGCTTTGTCCCTACCAAACGGCACACTGCTATAGTCATCTCTCTCCACAAAGGAGGAGTGACTACAAACCCTGGGAACTATCGCCCCATTAACCTGACAAGTCTGAATTGCAAAGCTATGGAATGCATCATCATGGACCTAATAAACAAGGATATAGGGATTCTCCACATTCTGGATCCCACACAGTTTGGTTTTGTGAAGGGTAGATTGCATGCAATTAATGTAATTGGCAACCTTATTTAAGGTATGAATTGTTGGTTGGCTTGTATTCTGAGGAAGTTGCAGACGAAAATGCACTGTTTGATTCTCCAGCATTGTTTTATTTTGGTTTGCTGTGTTTTAATAAATATTTTCGGGTCAATGGCTGTCCAGTGCTCTTATTTTGGTTTTGAGTATTCGTTTGGGCACTTTTCCTTTTCTGTCCTATGGTATGAAGGGACTCTGGCTGTCAAAGTTCGCAGGTGATTGTAAGTTGGGAGCCATTATTAACTCCCCAAGTGATATTAACATCCTACAGAAAGGCCTCACTGAGACCACCGACTGGTGTCACAACCATGGCCTTAAGCTCAGTGCCAAAAAAAGTGTCACCATCCTCTTTGGGAAAAACCCAATTCCCATGAACTACCACAATGATGGCATTCCACTGAACATAGAAGGCATTATAAGAGATCTGGGAAAACAGGTTGACAGCAACCTCTCTTTTGACCACCACACTGCCACTGTGGTCAGAAAGTCCTTCTATGTGGCACATCTCATTACTAATGGTTTTGCATCCAGGAAGAAAGAGGTAGTTTCTCCATCTACTCTTCCCTCATTAGACCAGTCATTGAGTACAATGCCCCATTTGGCGTGTACCTCACTAGACACCTGCAACAACTGGAGAGGCCACAAAAGTACCTCACAAAGAGGATCCTAGGCCTTAAACAGTTGCCCTATATGGACAGACTCAAAAAACTCCAACTATTCTGTCTCATATCGCCTACATAGAGGTGATCTCTGCTTGACTTACAAAGCCATGTCTGACCCAGCTCTGTTAGAAATGCTACATCTAAAGAAATCCCAATTCCTCCACACCACACACTCCAGAGACATCTCATTACCACAATCAACAGAGCGTGCTGGAGGGACAGTTTCATAACCCAGAGACTGCCCGTGCTATGGAATAGATTTCCCACACATGTCCAACAGAGCACCTCACTGGCCCTCTTAAAGAGAAATCTTGATGAGTGGATAGGAAATAGAAAATTCACCCTGGGGATCACTCCAGTGGCTCTACTTGACAGAGGCACTCGAAACTAAGGTCAGGTGGCACGATGGCAGGGTAATCCTATGGACTAGGCTTGTAAAGGCTCCAGGGCCATTAGCCTAGTACACACCTATGAACCTAAGAACCTATAATATCTAAGTCATACCAAGGGTGTGTACAGATTGTAGTATACTGTAGAGGGTTTTGCATCATATGTCTGGTACATATTACATAGCATTGTGATTTTCTGGTACATCAGTGGCAAATCATTATAGATTGACGTTAGGAACTGATGAGAGACATTTGAGTTACTGACTGCATACACAGCAAGGAACCCATGCTAGTGCACAACCTGTTATTCTCCGCACTTTCTACATCTGTCTGGCCAGTAGTTAATCATTCTCCTTATATGTGTGCCTTTGTTCTGCTGTTGTTCATGGCTGTGTCCATATTTCCTGCTCTAAGTAGTTGTAGGTATGCTGCAAAAGGGGTATATGATGTAACAGCACACACAGGGTTACAGACGTCACACCTCTAACTGTACATGTTTAGCAGGATGTCATTCATTCCGCCCCATATGTCTGCTCTGCAACTCAGATAGTTGTGTTTTTTTGGTAATATACTACGACATGGTGCCCACTGACTTGTTGTAAGTACTGACACAGTTACATGATGGCCTTTACATCCTGCTGCTACTCCGACTTGTTACAACCAGCTGTTATACTAGCCACCTTCTAGGTTACTCAGAGCATGTGTAATGTCCATAGTTGTGGCCCCCTGTCTCTCTGTTGTCTCTGGCTTTGTCCAGCTTTCTTGCAGTTACAAATAGTGAGATATTGACAGTCTGTGGGAGTCATACCATAGGAGTACCTCACATGGAAAATTTTAGATGTAACCAGCTTTGAAACATGAACATCATCAACTGTGTAAATGTATTTAGCCCACTAAGCCACATCAGCCACCAGAAAGTGATGTTTAATTCCTGACACTATCAACATCTGACAGACATACACTTTGACTCTTGCATATTGAGGACATAGAACATGCCACCAGTTTTTTTTTGGGAGAGCCCTGGTATTGTGTGGTCTGCTACTATAATCTTGCAAACATACTGTTACTTTAGTTTTATGGGAACATGGCTGTGTTGGGGGTAGGGGGCTCTAGCACTGACAGTCATGCATCTGCCCTATGACCCCACTGTTTGGCAATAACCTCACATATTATGGGGCAGCCAGTATTGGAGATAGTTCCTGTTGTCCCACATAGCTGTTAGTTATTTGCAGGTAGCCCAGTATCCCACTCTATTCCCTTGCCTACATGCAGCAGGTCCATACATATGCTACTATAGTCTAGTACCCCATACATTTGTTGTAAAGAAGAGTGACTTACCTTGTGTCTGCAGCAGTTAAGAAAACAGTGCTTCAGGGCTGACAGTTGGATGCATGCAGTGCACAGTCAATACATGGTAAGATACAGGTTGTGTGGTGTGCCTGGCATCCTTTTTACTATATATGTGAGTCTGAGTGTGGTGTCAGTCCCTAGGACCCTAGGTTGTTAGTGCATGTGCTACGCAATGCCTCTTTGCCAAGGCCAGGGTGTATTGGGAACACCTACATCTGCCTACAGGGGCAGGCTCAGGGGGTTCCTCCTCCGAGTCCCCCTGTGACTGTGGGACCTTGGCACTGGTGGTGAGCTGTGTGTCACTTCCCTTTGATATTCCTGCCTCAGCTGTTTCCACAGGACCATATTGTATAGCATGGCAGAAACTGTGAACATCTGTGCATATGTGGCTGGAGAGTACTGCAGGGCTCCACCAAATATATAGAGGCAGCGGAACTGTGACTTGAGCAGCCCAAACACATGCTCTGTGATGTTTTTAGTTTGTCCGTGTGCCTTATTATGGCATTCTTCACTAGGTGTGTGTGCATTTCTGACGGGTGTCATCATCCATGGTTCCAGTGCATAGCCAGCATCTCCCAGTAGATGGCCATACACTATGTCCCCCCTGTGAAACATCTGGTACAGCTGTGATGCATGCCAGACATGGGAGTTGTGATAACTATCAGGGCTGCCGGCACATGCACTCATGTTAATGCTTTGGGCATTGCACACAACCTGGCAGTTGATGTAGTGATACCTCTTGTGATTGTCATTGACTCTACCCTCCTCACTGGGCAGTGCTTTGATATGCACATGAGTGCAGTCGATGTCACCCAGTACCTCAGGGTAGTGTGCTACATGGTGGAAGAGATGCATAGTGCTGGCCCTCTCCTCAGGAGTGCAGGGTAAATAAGTGTGCTCATTGGCATGTGTTTGCATGGCATCCATGAACTGGTAGAGTACCCTGGATGCAGATGGCTGTGAGGCCCCCATAATTGTTTTATTTATTTATTCATTTATTTATTAATTTTTATTTTACATTTATTAACCGGGAATGTCCGACTGGAGCAAGGTCCATTTACAGTGGAGGCCCGGGGAGAAAAGGTCCACATAAAACAAGTACAGTGGTATATATATATATATATATATATATATATATATATATATATATATATATATATATATATATAAACAATCACAATATATATGAACACAGGATATATAATACAATGCATTAAAAATGTATATATACAATAGTTTGTTCTATACAAGCTTATGCAGTCATAGTTTACACATAGTTGAAATTGGATAGGAGTATTTGGGAGCAAAATACTCCCTATTTACTTATGCAGTGAAAGAGGTATTTTGCAAAATACTCCCTATTTACTTATGCAGTGAAAGAGGTATATCACAAGAGATAATATACAAATGCAAAACATAATGATTTGTGTAGAAGCTCCTCATGGGAGTATTTTTAGTACAGTATTGTAGGGATAGTAAAGAGTGAGAATATGGGGTGGTAAAAGTGGGAGGGAGGAGGAGTGCATCTAAGTGATGCAAGGACATAGCCAGGACTGTGTGAGGTGCGACTTGAGTAATTTTTTGTATAGTGATATAGATGGAGCTGAGGTGATATTCTGGGGAAGGCTGTTCCATTTCTTGGTAATGGAATAAGAGAAAAGAGCTTTTCCTGCAGTATTGTTAGGTTTAGATACACAGAGTAGGGTTTTGTTGGATGACTGCAGGGGACGGTTTGCTATATATTGGTTTAGTAGTTGATTTAAGGCTGGGGCTTTGTGGGGATTTTTTAGTATGTTGTAGGCGAGGACTAGTTGTGGTTAACTAATTAATTGTGGGAGTTCTAACCACTGTATGTCATTTAGAGCAAGACAGTGATGGCTTCTAAATGTGGATTTATTTGTGAATTTTGCTATTTTGTTGTAACATGAGTCCAATTTGTCCATGTCTGTTTTCCTGATTGTGTTAGTATTGGGGAAGCGTACAATAGGGTAGACAGTAGGTGTGTTTGGGCTAGGGTGATTTGTGCTTGATTTGATAGAAACTGTTTGTGTTTGTATAGAGTTCCTAGCTTTTTATGTACATTTTTAATGGTTTGAGAGAGATGGACATCAAAGTGAAGATCCTTATCTATTATTACACCGAGGAGCTTAGTATGTGGTGAGGGAGAGATTGTTGTGCCATTTTTGGAGGTGATAGTGAAGGAGGTAGGTATGGTCTTGGATTTATTGGGGGTAAGAGAAGTAATTTTGTCTTGTTGGGGTTTAGAATAAGTTGGATATCAGTAATCCATTTCTCGACGGAACAGAAGGATTCTTGGGTAAGGTTTTGCAGGGTGGCTATGGATGGAGCTGAGCAGATTAAGGTGGAGTCATCTGTATGAGTGAGGCATGCAGGGTGGAGGTATGCAGTTTATTGGTGAAAATTGTGAATTGTAGAGGACCTAGTATTGATCCTTGTGGAACGCCAATAGTAGTTGGTAGTAAAGATGATAGTACACCCTGCCATTTGACTGCCTGTTGTCTATCAGAGAGATAGTTTTTGAACCAGGAAGTAGTGGAGGGAGCAAAGGACATTGTAGTTAGAGTGTCTAGAAGTAGGTTGTGAGAGACCATGTGGAATGCCTTATATAGATCTAGGAATATGGCTGATATGAAGTGATTGTTGTTTCTAAGTTGGTTAATCTGATTGGTGAAGGACAGAAGAGCAGTAGTTGTACTATGATTTGGGCGGAAGCCATGCTGTGTAGAGGAGAGAAGATTGTGTGAGATTAAGAAGTGCATTACTTGTTTGTGAATACATTTCTCTAGGAGCTTGGAAAGGGGGAATAGGATAGCAATGGGGTGGTCATTTGATAGCTCATAAGAGTTGCCACCTTTGTGTAGAGGAATAATGTATGCCACTTTCCACAATTTGGGGATCTGAGCTTCTTGTATGGAGCGGTTAATAAGAACTGAGACAGGGTAAGCCTGGGACTCTGCAGCTAATTTTAGGAAATTAGTGGGTAAACCATCTTCTGCGAGGGTGGTAGGTTTTAGTTTTAATAGTAGTTTTTTTTTACCATGGAGGTTGGTACAGGTGAGAGTGTAAAGGAGGATAAATCTTTGTTATATGTGGTTGGCGTGAGTGTGGGATTATCGTTAGATAGTTGGGTAGATAATGTGAGAATAGATTCTGTGAAGTGGTGATTAAATTGAGAAGCTATGCTGTCATTGTTAGTCTTGGTGTTTGGGGCTGGGGTGGTAGTTTTGCCAGGTTTTAGAAGGGAATTGATAGTTTGCCAGAATTTTTGTGGGTTTTTGGAATGTTTGTTTTGGACGTTAAGGAAGTAGTTTTGTTTATCCATTTTTATTTGTTTTTTTTGGCCTGATTTCAAAGTTGTTGATATATTTGTCTATTTTTGGCCAGTATTGTTCTTTTTTGAATTCTTCCAGGCGTTGTCCCTGGTTTTTAGTAGGCCTTTTGTGATCCTATTTAGCCAAGGTGCATAGTTAAATTTGGTTCTACATTTCTTAATGGGGGCTATTGTATTTATAACATTTATAAAAGTATTATTGAAAAAGTCGACTGTCTGGTCTAGTGCTAGAGTCTGTACTGGCTGCCAGTTACATTGTTGTAGTATTCTATTGAGAATTTGTGGATTAACCTTGTGTTCATGTCTAATTTCCTTATGTACTATGGGTTTGGGTATCTTTACCTGTTTATGAAGTAGGAATGTGGGGCAGTGCTCACTTAGTTCATCAGGTAGGCAACCCACATGATCATTTTCTTTGGGGAAATTAACTAAAGTCCATTCGAGAATGGATTTTTTTTTTGGTTTTGTTGTCGATTCTGGTGGGATCTTGTATTAATTGTGAGAAGCCAAATAAGTGAATATGGTTTGAAGGATTGTTAGTTACATGTAATCCAGTCTAGGTTTAGGTCGCCTAGTATGATAGTTTATTGGGGCAGGTTGGTTGTAGCCCATTGTAGTATTTCTTCTATTATAGGTGTGTTATTACCTGGGGGGAAGTAACTGCAGAGTATGTTGATTCTTTTTTTGTTTTTAAGGGATATAACAGAGCCTAACTTTTCTGCATTCTTAAATTTGGGAAGTGGGGTGTTTAGAGGCTGGAGGTTAAGTGTGTTTTTAAATAGAATTGCAACTCCACCTCCCTTTTTGGAAAGTCTGTCTTGCCTTAGAATACTATACCCTGGGGGGAAAATTTCATCGTTTTGGGTGTTTGGCTTTAGCCAAGTCTCTGTAATAGATAGTATATCTGGGGAGTAGTGAGCTATGAGTGCATGTAGGTCATGTAGTTTGTTGGATATACTTTTTGAATTTAGGTTAATAAAAAGAAGTTCTGATTCTTGTTTGTGTGAAATAAGTTTGTTGAGTAGACCTGGGTTGGGGTGTATGTCTCCTGCAATTAGTAACCATTTTTTGAGGAATATTTTGAGTTTTATAGTATGGGCTGGGTCAGTGTGTACTCTAGATGCTGTTTGTTTATTGAGAGGTATTTTGGTGTCTGTCTTGTGTATGAGAAATAGTGAGCTGTTTTTGAATAATGTGGAGCAGATTGCAATGTTCTTGTCTGACCGTATGTGTCTGTAGGTATGTGTTCTGTGAAAGGTACTGTTTGGTGTTATTGTGGTGTGCATGGATGTGGTATAGGCTAGGGTAATGAGAGTTAGTAGTAGTAGTGATAGCATGGTCTGCATGATTTGTCTGGGTGAAGGGAGAGGGGAAGGTTGCAGGTGGATGGGTATGTTATGTACGTGGGAGTGGATTTCTTAATTGAGTGATGGTGATAGGTTATTGTTGGTGGGGGTGTGATTATGAGGACTATAAGTGTAGGAGCACTGGGGGTGGGTGGGAATTGGGGGTAGGATAGGGGAACGGAGTGAGCCCATAGGGCGAATGGAGTGGGAAAGAGGAAGAGATGTGAGTACAGCAGCAAAAATTATCAGCTGAGTGGGGTTCATTGGCTATATCAAGAGGTTTTGATTTTACTAGGTGAAAATTAAAACTGTAGACTAACAATCAATATGGGCAGTGCAGTAAGGAGGAAGGGAATACATAACAGATATAGAGGTGCTGAGGTAGTATTTAAATGTCTACCAACTTTGCTATGTAGCTTTTGGAATTTGGGATAAAAAAGTATTTGTACCCTTTCTGTTGGTGGATGTTGCCACCTAGTGGTTAGAGGGGATATCAAGCAGAAGAGATGAGCAGAAAACCTTCTCAAGATACAATTTATACTATGTTAAAATGGGGGGAGTGGTAAAGGGTCTGCAGTAGGCTACTAAAGCTCAGACACAGAAGGGTCAAATAGCAATCCTAGGCTGTATATAAAGTCTATATTAATATGCTATTACAAACATGCATTCACTTTAACTTGGGCTGTAGGAGCTTTCTATGCAAAAGCCTGGCTAACAGGTAGACTTCAGGGGTGTCTTCAGGGTGTAGCAGGAGGTAGTTCCGTTTACTTTAGTGGCAGAGAGGGCGCACCCGGTTACGTTTGTACGGGTGGCGAGTCAAGCAGCCCGACCACAGGACCAGCACAAGGGAGTTGTGGATGCTTTAAAAACTCATCATGTCTCCAGTTAGTCTTTTGTGCCTGTAGCTAATACTCAAAGGGCTGCACATACCTTTGCTTCCACTGGGATGGGTTCCCTTCTGTTGGCTCTGTGTCTGAGTTGAGGGTGGCAAAGCTCAATGCGTTCCTGTAGTATGTCCCTGTCCACCCTGTAGTGCTCTACAATCTCCAGCTCATGTAGCCCCTGGAAGTTTAACCTCTGCCTGAACACTCCTCTCCTTCTTGGTCTAGGCCTATTGTCAGCAGCAGCATCACTGCCCTCAGCTTCTAGCACATATAGATGTTGCAGAGCAGCAGCAGCCCATAGCATTCTGTCAGTTAAAATTCCCAAGTGTGTACTCCAATGGTGCAGAGTTTGTGGAAAAAATCAGATTGTAAGGTGTATGCATACTTTATAGTGGTGTAGTACAGATGCAGCCTGTGTGATTGGCTAACTATGATGCATTCCACATGTCAGGTATCATTGAGGGGTTTGAATGTTCCAATGTCTGTGGAACAGGTAGTAATTTATACATGATTGGCTTTCCCAGGCTATTTCCTTTTTTTTTTTTTTTTTTTTTTTAAATATCATCCCTGCTAAGCACTGTGAAGTGGCACACAAACCTTTGGCAGTGGTGTAAACATTGCTCAGCAGTCTGGACACACCCCCATGCATGGGCATGCTTAGCATAGCTTAAACCACCTACCAGCTAAAACCCATGCCCCGCAGCTAAACAAAGTTTAGCAGCGCTAGAGACAACCCCTGATTAGCTGTCTGGAGTGCAAACAAGCACCCCTGAGCTCCAATCCTCTTAAACATAATGTGACACACCCCATTTTGATATCAGCTACATCTTCTGTGGACACCAACATGCTTCAGGGGCTACACCAGTTTTATCTGCAGACACAGTAGTCCATTTTTGCTATTCACTAACCCCAGCTCATTTGCATACTGATCCGTGCACACAACCTGGATACTTCACTATTCCAGGGCCTGCCTCCTTAGCAACCACTGAAATTTACTGTTGTACATACTGCTTTTAGGGCCCTATAATGCATTATTCTTACACATGTTTTGTTTTGGTTTTTTACAATTTTTAATAATTTGTTTTGCATAATGGCATGTTTGTGCACTGTAATATTGCTATTAAAAAGTTACTTTTTATTATTTTGCATTATTTTTTGCACATACAGGGCATAGATTTGCACATATCTGTCTCTAATATGCAACCCCTGACCTTCTAAATGGGCTTTTACAGCAGCTGTTCAATTTCTACTTTCTTTTACATGGTAATTTTCCATGTAAACTTCAGACACCAACACAGTGTCTGGACAACTAGCTATCTGCTTGCTGGATCACTCTAGCCCTCTCATTTGATCTCATTTGCATGAAATTTACCTCCTTATGAGGTGATTTGCATTCCGCGGACACTTCCGTGCCCGCATGCTCTTGCACGCTTCTCTGGTCTGTTTACTGGATCACATGACTTCTGGTTTCCATGTTGGTGCCATGCCACTCTGCCTACTTGCAAAATCACACCATGTAGTCTTTATTGAATTCCCATGATACTTTTTGTGTAACTGGAATGATTATCCTTTCTATATAAATACATGTCTGTATGGTGGCTTAATATAACCACAGGTCTATAGCTTAATGTTTTCTTTCTCTAGATTTAACAACTCTTCCAACACATCTCTGTTTATTTGAGGTGCCAGACTAGATGACAAAATAATTCTGACTGTTTTTGTACACTCCTAAATGAACACTGAGTTTAATGTATCATTCAGGAATGAGAGGCCATGAACATAGTCTCATATGTTTACTAGGTCACACAAACACACACACACACACACACACACACACACACACACACACACACACACACACACACACACACACACACACACACAAACTTGCACTTCATCTTTTTCTGAGTCTGCCTCTGAGGTATAATGCATCACAGTTGTTAGCATCCAAGCTGCAGTCTTTTTTCTTACAGTATATTTTCAAATGTCTATTTTAATGGCAAAGAAATGATACATTCTCCCTCTAGATAGAAGTGGGTATGAAAACATGAAAACATTGTGAATTTACTCATAAATTCCCGATGAAGGGATTTTGTCAATCTGGAAGCTTCAAAAACTGGAAAACCTATGTTGGAACAATAAAAGGTTCACATCACATTGTGTTCTTTGTTGTTCTTTTGTGGACTAGGACTACATGCCTAACTTTTTTCTTAATTGTGACTAAGAAATCCAAGAGAAACAGTATGCAGTTTGGAAAACTTACTTCAGAAATAAGTTGGCTCTCAAGTGACCAAAAATGCCTGACAAGTATTAATGACTGGATTTTCTGAGGGAAACTCTGATTTTCTGTTCGTCAGGAAAACATCCTGGCAGGATACAGCCTTATTTATTGTAAACATATAATAATGATATCACAAGTATTGCTTTATCAAGAAGTTCCAGCAAAAAATATTTGTCATGTGACTTCTTAGAGTTCAGTTGATTACTAATGATTGTTGATGGATTTTCTGTTTTTCACATCATTATATGCATATATTTATACCTATAGTATACAAGATGCTTTTAACTCAGTAGCATACATCAGCTTTCCATAATTTCCTTAATGGACCTGGGAAGGTGGCCTAAAAGAAAATATATCTTTCTTCAAATCTAAAGATGGTAAGTTCACCCCCTACCATGGTGGTCAGAAAGATCACAATAAATCTCCACCGCTGCATACATCCTTTCAGATCAACCAATATATTTCCCTGGCAGCCATTAGAAACAGGCTGGATGAGAAGTCATACATACTCACCTGTGATGTATGGGGTAAATGCATTTAATGGAGGACACTATTAGACTCCCTGGGTGATATGATTAAAATGTTCAGTTGTTTCCTTGGCCATAAGCTTAGTATCAACCTTTGAAATCCATGACTTTAATGCTTCCATTAACAGTGATATTAAGGTGCTACTTTTTTAATATAATAACTGACTCACGTTCTAGTGCAGTATTTCTTACTATCTGAATGAATGAATGAATGAGTGAATGAATGAATGAAATGTCAACCTAACAAATTACAACAAAAAATCCAAGCAGTTCAAGAGATACTTGATGACCGCAACAGGATAAGCTTAAGGATAAGACAGTTTAACCCTGTTATTTTGATTTTCTACTTTGTCTTCTAAAAATTATTGTCATTGTTTTTCTTAGTGAAAAAAAAATACCCTAAGCAATGTAAATAAATGGACACATAAAAAGTAAATGGGAATAAACTCTATTCACCAGAATACATGGTGAGCACCAACATTCTCAGAGCTATTTAAGTGCAAAACATCAGAGTAAAAATCCTTTTGTGACTGAAAAGGAAGAAGTACATATACCACTTGCAAAGCTAAGTATTAAAATGAATATTCATCTGATAATCAATGTCCATATACATATTAAAATATTAAAATTAATATAGAAACAAAATGTACTGAATATTTAATGAACACCTAAATGAACTTTTATCATCTCAGTTTGTAAACCCCCAAAAAATAAAAAAAATATTAAAAAATATCTAAATAAAATAATAATAATAAGATAAATCAACATATAGAACATATCTTTTTAATATGCACATTATGACACTTTAGGGTGTATGTTAGTTATGCATACCATGATGCAGAATAATATCTGTGTTTGGACTTACACTTTAATATGCACCACAAAACTGTGAGCTATCATGCAACAGCCTTCAGTTTCTTTGACTTATTTATCTGTGTGTATATGCAAGTGTAAGCATGTGTGTGTGCACGTGCACATGTGCAAGTGTGAGCATGCGTGTGTATGCAAGATTGTGAGTGCACATGTGCAGTTGTGAGCGTGCATGTATGTGTGTTTGGAATGATAGAGAAATGTGTGTATGTTTGTTTGGAATGATAGAGAAATGTGTGTATGTGTGTTTGGAATGATAGAGAAATGGCAGCCTTTTTTGGTTATACTAGATCTGCAGCTTATTTGGAAGGCAAGAAATGGAAGGCCAAAATAAGGCAAGGAATCCTTACTTGTTACTAGAATATGTTGTTTCTATAATGCTTTCCCCTTTCTAGCATAACTTGGTAGAGGGATTCATAATCGAGGCTGACATTTGACAACAGTATAATCTGCAAATTGTAAATTGGTTAAAGATCATAACTAAGGGCCAGTATTGCACTTGCATGGCCAGAATATGTTTTACCGCTCAGCATATATAGATACTGGCAAGAATAAAGAGCCTGATGACATCTCTAAGTGCAGTTCTGAATGTCTGCATCATATCTGATACATAATTTATACACAGGACACAGTTATGTGGATCATGTAGCATAAAACACATTTGTAGCATTTGTGGAGTTGATTGGTGCATGTGATGAAGACTGAGATATGAAATGTGAATTCCATTTAACCCAAAGACAAGCCTTTTTGGATGTATGAAAGTAAGGGAAGAAGGGAGAATGACAATGACCAGTGATTCATTACATGTCCACCAGAAAGCACATTTGCTGCAATACATTTAGGTATACTTTTTTATAAAGAATAACTGTGAAGGGTTGGTTTTACAGCTGAAATAACTTCTTGAAGGTTGACAGTTCTTTATTGTACTGAGGCTCACAACAATAAATCAACTCAACATTTTTAATATTTCTTTAAGGTCCATTAGACAATTTGTCCTTTCTTGCTGTCATTTTCACACTGCTCATTTGCAATGAATGTTTCTTCAGGCTATTAATTTCTTGACCCCTGCTTGCCTCTAAGATTAAAGAAATGATAGAAGTATTGATTTCTGTGTCACAGAATCAGACAGTTGCGAACAGTGAGTAAAAAAGCTCTGTGTTTTATCCATCTATGGGAATACTCAGCATGTAACACATTAACAGACTAAGTGAAAGACCTCATAAGAACTACAGTTTAACTATAATTTCCTTTGGGATAAGAATGGATAAAGTCCATAATTTATGGATTATGCATCTGATGTTGTTAGTACCTCACATTCTACACATTTAATTGATATTCTGAGGTTAGAAGATTACATAAATTAATTAAAATGATGCTTTGTTTTTCAAACTAAATTAATTCCAAAACTAAAACTGACTGCACATCGTTCTAGTTCATATAAATCTATTCTTTTGACTGGAAATGAAAAGCTGATACTGATGTACAATAGCAACTGGAAAATTATAATAGATAATTGATTGCTTCATTCTTTTCCAATGGATAAGTTAGCCCTGTGAGAAAATAGTTTATATTCATGGTCTAGCATTTTTTTCTTTTTTGTGCCATCAACAGAATTATACTATACAACAAATGTACACTTTGCTATATAATTTCACACACCTGAAAGTAAAAGCTTGATTCAGAATGTGTACTCTTTGCATACAAACAGCCTATCTTGAAGATACATAAGACACAATTTGTATTAATATTTTAGTCACGGTTCCGTTAGACAGCAGCAACTTGACAGAAAATAGTAGCAAAAACAACAGCACAATGTAGGAAAGGAAGAATATGGAGACCATTATTAATGTAGTATGGTTTGTTGACAGGTATGAAGCTGATTAAGGTTTAACCTTTCCTTAGAAAGATTCTTTAGCAATAAACTTAACCTTGCATTGTGTGATGATATCAATGGCTTTATAGCAAATACTACTGCATAACTTGAAGTGGTTGCAGCGGTTTGGCATACATGCAAAATGCAACATGGTGGACTATAATTCTGATCCTTGGGGTCATGGACTGAGAGAAGCCTGCAGATCAGTGCAAACCTTTTATATGCTATGAACATCTATGGGCACTTGCACCAAAGAGATAGATAGATAGATAGATAGATAGATAGATAGATAGATAGATAGATAGACGCTCCAATGCCAAACCTCAAAAAAGGTAGCACAACAGATCAGCATAGCAGTGTGAGATTTGTAGAATACTGTTAATGTTTTGTGCACAAGCCAAAGTATTGGATACTCTTGTGGGTTGCTGCAGCTGCCATGTATACCTATATCACAATTTGCCACATAATGATAATACATATTTACAGTGCGATTCTGTTGCTTTATCCAAAACATTTTAGTGAATCGTTATACTTTCTTACTGTCACTTCAACAACAAGCTGCTCAGGCCAATGGCTCACTGATTGACTGGTGATATCAAGCTTATTTATAGCTCTGAGCACCATACCAGTCTAGCTAATAAAAGCTCCATTTGTCACCCTTTTTTTGAATTAAGTCCTGGAATTATAAAGATCCTATTGCTGAGCTCCAGTGTCAGTTTTGTGAATTATACATCAGCTTTATTCACAATTTTCTAATACAGACTACATTATCAGTTGCAAGAGAGAAAATTTATTCTTGAACAAGTGAACAGTTATACAGGCCAGTCAGGACAAAAACAATAATGCATTAGTTATCAAATATTAAACATTTTTTTACATTATTTATTTAAACTTTAAAGACTTTGCACATCTTATTTTTTCAAACAAATCAGAGCTGCAAGTATTTTAAATATTTAGAAATACTACACTCATGTATGTATGATCACACACACACACACACACACACACACACACACACACACACACACACACACACACACACACACATACTTACACCACAGGTGCATAGGTAATACAGTGCAGAAGAGTGATGCAGTAGTTAACACGTGTGTGTGTGTGTGTGTGTGTGTGTGTAATGTAAGCATGAATGTTTGTGTGTGTGTGTGTGTGTGTGTGTGTGTGTGTGTGTGTGTGTGTGTGTGTGTGTATGTGTGTGTGTGTGTTTGTGAGGAGCACGTCTGAGTGTTCTTGTATACTACAAAAGACTATTTCCTGCTCACTGCATTTCTTTCTAGGGTAGGTTCTAGCTTCTGATGGCTTTAGAAAATGAAATGAATAGCTGAATGGAATGTAAATAAAATACACACTGACATATACCCTGTTCATTTGTATGAAAACAAGAATTAGCTTCTGTTGTGCAAAGCAGATTACAATGAGATATATTCATGAAGCTCTGGTCTCACAAATGTTATTTGTAAAACTGCATATACACTTTATATTTTTACAACACCTGCAATACTGTATTAAAAATGAAATATCGTCCCTGCTAAAATTTGCTTTAAGATAATTAAATATAATTAAAGAGATTAACAATGAATCTGCTAGCAGTGCAGGTGGTATATCAGCACAATTTGAACTGTGAAAGTATTAAATTATTACTATATGCATGGGTTATAAGGTGTCACACACTGGCCTACACCAGGTAGATTCATAACGATGTTCCTTTAGTGGCTTGGTAAATAACCACATCAAAAAGTTATATTGGTTTAGAACAATGCAACTGCAGGACTATGTTGAGACATACATTTGTGTCATTGTTTAGAAGGAGCACAGAAAAGATGACAGATGGAGTTCTTTTGTTCAGGTCATTCTTAGGAACCAAGCAGTGAAGTGTGCTAGTAATTTTCAGCTGAACAGCTATGCTGTAATGTATGTCTGTGCATGTGTGTGTGTGTGTGTGTGTGTGTGTGTGTGTGTGTGTGTGTGTGTGTGTGCGTGCGTACATGCATGCGTGCGTGTGTGTGTGTGTGTGTGTGTGTGTGTGTGTGTGTGTGTGTGCATGTGTGAGTGGGTGTTGAATGAGACACCAAAAAGAGCAACTATAGAATCATTCTTTCATATTGCTCACTCTTCCAGACCAAGAACATTGTGAGCACTAGTCATTTCAGCTAAATGACCATGTGGTGATGTATGTTCTGCATGCATGATGGGTGCACAGATATGATGGCATGTAAGGTCCTTCTCTTGTGCCACTCACTGATTCAGACCAGGCTATGTCATGCATGTTGGTCATTTCAGGTGAAAGACCATGCTGTGATGCATGTTTTTAAAAGGTGGCACAACAGGACAATTCAAATCCATTGGTTTTCAGGAAAGTCAGCAGTAAACATCGGTTTGTACTACACTTACTAGGGAAGTGTTGATGGATTAACAATTTGGGAACAGATGTGTCCTTTAAGTACACCTTCCCTTATTCAGCAAAGAGAGTATCTAAGCATTATTTAGAGTGGGTTTTTATGAGCATGTGTTTATGTTGGAGACAGAATATTGTGAAGTATGCATGTTTGGTCTGTTAAATGATAAGGAGACATATTTTGCCTATAAACTACATATGTCTGCCTTGCATACCATGTCTGACATAATCATTATACAACAACAAAAAACAGCATATGGCTCAAAAACATTTAGGTTAGTAGCTGTACCATCTCTAAGAAAAACTTGGTAAGCTGGCTGATAGAGTTATTGGAGCACATTTACATGATCATGTAGCCGAAGTATAGAGCTGACAGACTTTTTTCAACTAATGGGCCAGCTTACTGCATGAGACTCAAACTATGGTTCTCAAATGAAGGATAAATGCATGTCACAGAAGCAGACCATAACCTATCAAGAAAGTGGACATACAAACACAGAGTATTATAATTGGGAAAAATGTATCCTCCAACCTTGGTAGTATTGTGATCTCACCCAACTGTCAACTTTATATTTTGTTGATCAAAATATGCTGACAAAACAGATGTTGATTTTATACACATTTGATATGATTTACAGCTCCCATATACATATACAGATACATACATACATGCATACATACATATACATATGCAACCATGTAACTGTATTTATTTTCTTTGTTTGTTTATTAATTAATTAATTAATTAATTTATTTATTTATTTATCTATCAGTTTGGAATGAAGACTTTTTCAGTTATAAACTAGGCCCACTATGGAGCAAGTACAAATATTAATAATCTTTATATATCTTTGCATATTACAGCATCTAAAGCATGACATGAAATTTAATACATCTAATAATGAGAAAAAGTAGGTGCAACCAGCAAAAAGGTATACAGCACAGTCCAGCTAAATACAGTATGAAGACAAGTTCTAAACTTATAGCAGGCATATTCAACAATGCTACTACAGTTTGTAAAAATCATTTTTGAAGTTTTCTACAGTTGAAATATATGGACATTTGGCATTTGCATTTTTAACTAGTATCTCTGAAACATTGAAATTTATATTCTGAGAACAGATGCTTTTTACTTTAGTTTCAAAACTTTCCAGAGTTTGCTGGTTATGAATGTCAGTGAACGGCCAAACAGTTTGATCTGTTTATCATTGCGTTCTAACTGAGTAAAGACTCAGCTAAGTTTTCAAATCCACAGTCAGTCAGTCAGTCAGTCAGATGAAAATATATAAAAAGGTGTGGGGTGGGGACATAACAACCCCAGCCTGAGATTATTCAAACCAGTATTAAATTATTTGAGTCTACTATATGTGCCTTAGCCTCAGGTGATCAAAGACCACTGCATCACAGCCAGGGACTTGGACATGACCATCTTTTAACGCACTCAAATTTGAATTCAACTCTGCATGTTTGGCTGAGGTACAGCAGCTGTGCAGAGAGATTGAAGCTGTAGTACCTCATCATTACACAGAGGCTGATTTCCAGCAAAGTAAGTCTGGCAGCCATGATGATGCAGTGGGAGGGGGTGGGACGGATTTAGGCAGTAATCAGAAGAGGGATTTTGGCTTAAGGAGGGGGCTGTAAGTTTAGGGAGTAAAGTTTTAGGTTTGCAGAATAGGAGTAGGAGCTTTAAAACTTTCTATATAAGTCCGATAGCTGAATGGTAACTGGATAACTTTTTAGCAAGATGCTATTCACTGCAAGCTTCTGGTGATAATATCGACTGAGCAGGTATAGAAAGACATGCTCTAATAAGACTGTAAAAAATTCTAGCCAGGCATGCTGCTAGAATTCAGAACAAATTTTGAAAAAGAAAGTTGTAATACACACACACACACACACACACACACACACACACATATATATATATATATATATATATATATATATATATATATATATATATATATTTTTTTTTTTTTTTCTTTTATTATGTAGACCAGTTTAAGGAAAGATGAGTGAAACTAAGTAAAAAAAAAATGATTGTCTGGTTAGGGGATTATTAGATTGAAAATCCTAACAGTGGCTCCATGCTTCCACAATCAGTCCTTAACTTAAAAATCCCTAAGGAAATAACTCACTAAGCACATCTGCTGAAAAATCAACCTTTTAAAATAAAATGTAAGCCTTAGTTGCAGGGGCTAGTCCCACCAGCATACCCCATGTAGTTAGAAAGCCCTTCAAACTTATGTATACCAACTCCACAGTTGCACAAACATGAAAAAAGGGAGAATCTTCTAAACAAAACTAATCACTGTTGGTGCACACACAGAAACTGCACCAGCAGTAATTTCCTATGGAGAACAATGATTGTAGAGTTTCAGTTTGGAAAGTTGTGCTCAGAAAGTTGATTCCTCATGGAGTTGTAAATTGATGCCCAGTAGAGCAGCCAGCTTCCACACCAAAGAAAAATATGGATGAAACTTCCACACATGGGAAATCTCCACTGCAAGAGACATTGGACTAAAAAAAATGAATGAACAACTAGAAGACATTTTGACTCACATAACAATAAGGGAAAAAGAGAGTGCTGAAGTTTAGAACAAGCCCTGTGATTTCTTATGTATACTGTAGCAAGAAATTAAAAAGGGACATGGATCAATATGAGAAACATCAGGAATACAGATGGGGTAACCATAAAGGAGATATGGACCGGACATTTAAAGGACAGGACAGACACCATCAAAGAGGAGATGGATATAGAAATAAAGGATATTATGGCAGGAATAATAACAATACGATTTTTTTAGGGACAAAGAGAAACATCTGATATGCACAGGAGATGCAACGAGCTCCAGAACACATGAATTGGAGGGAAACGAATTATCAAGGAAATTGGAAAAACTAGATAATGGATCCACCATAGTCAAACACAATGACATTCATTTTAGCTTAGGAGACTTTAGTATATTCAATTATACAGATTTTAAATTGGAGAAAGAACACTTTGCATTGTTTTCTAGAGGAATGAAATTTGTTCCCAATACAAATCTGAATATTACTGATTATATAGTGGAATTCAAACAATACATGTGAAAGCTTAATTTAGCCTGACATTTCCAGGAGAATAGTAGGGTAACAGTGAATAAAACATTTAAAAAGGCTAGCACTTTTATTCCCCCTATGAATCCTACCCTGGCTACCTTTGACAAGGTTGTGACCGACGAGATATATAAACTATATAATAACTGTAAAAACAAAAAAATGAGATATAATTTAAGTAAGAATGAGTATGTACTTCTAAAACAAATACAGGAGGATCATCAAATTCAGGTCATGAAACCCGAGAAAGGGGGTGGGGTAGTTCTTTACAACATACAAGAATAAATTAACAAAATGCATATTATTTTACTTAATTCAGGGAATTATGATAGTTCGTCTTTAAATGAAGTGAATGTAGGACATCATAAGATAGATTTATATTTAGAAGAATTTCTTTTGGACAATAGAATTGACCCTGAATTGTATAATTATTTAAGTGTTAAATTTCCAGTGTTAGCTACCATTGTAGTGATACCGAAAGTACATAAAGATTTGGTAGACCCACCCTTTAGACCCATCATTTCGGTAACAAATCCAAAGCCTTTCCATTTGGGAAAGTGATAGATACCTGGCTGAAACCAATATACAAAAAGATATCCCATATAGTCATTGATTCATGGGATTTTTTGAGTCGGTTAACCCCTGACAAATGTAAGGAAGGAACTATTTTTGTAACAATTGATATAATTGATCTCTTTTCTTGTATTCCTGAGGAGGATGGCCTTAGAAGGTTTAAGAATAGTATACAAAAGTATGCTGATTTTTCATGGGACAGAGTACTGTTAATATTAGAGTTCATGGACATTGTTTTAAAGCACAACTACATTTTTTATGAAGGTGAATATTATAGACAAAGTAATGGTGTTGCAATGGGTGCAGCTTGTGCACCCATTTTTGCCAACCTAGTTTTGTTAAACTGGGAGGAGGAATGTGTATTTGAAAGTAAATGGTACAGTTTTATCAGCTGATACGTCCGGTTTTTGAACAATATTTTTATTCTATGGAATGGTTGTATGTATAAATTGGAGATGTTTTTTGATTATTTAAATGCATCTAGTGATTATTTGAAATTCACTTATAATAGTGACAGAAAGGGTATATCATACCTCGATACATATATATCCATAGAAAGTGGTCAGTTTTGTTCCAAAATACACAGAAAATGTACCTTCAGCAATGCATATTTACAATACTCTAGCTGCCACCCCTATAGTCAAAAGGCTAGCATTATAAAGGGACAATGTATTAGGGCAGCAAGAATGACTTCAGATTTTAAAGACATGATCAAGGAACTTGATTATATTGGGAGTATGTTTAGGAAAAGGGGATATCCCACTAACCTTATTGATACCACCATTAAATTTGTAAAGGATGAGTGGGGTAAAAAATGCAAACCCCTTTTAGGAAATAGAATTGAGGATATGCAATCTACGAATACCAATATCCTTGATAACCATAACCAGTTCCAACGGGCATGTATATTGCAATACGGTACATATTCTAAGGACATCAGAAATATAATTACAGATAATTGGAATATTATGAAATCAGATGAAAATATTTATAATTTATTAGGTGAGCAGCCTACATTTGTACATAAGACAGGATTTAATCTCAAGAATAAATGTGAGATGAAGGTAAATAACAGGAGAAATAGGAATAGAGTGGGGGGTACCCACAAGTGAGGACATTGTAACCAGTGCTTTGCCATTATGGAAGACGCTACTTTAAAGCTGGAAGATATTAGTCAAACTATACTAAAGTTTCAGAATGGGAATTGTCGAACACAACATGTGGTTTACTTAGCTAAATGTACAAAATGTTCCTGTTTTTATGTGGGGAAAACTGACAGGTGTCTAAGGAACAGAATATATGACCACTTTTATTGCATTAGGAAAAAAGATATAACTAATGCATTATATAGACACCTAGTCAAAAGCCCTTGTTGTGAAGAGTTTAAGTTTGCTATATTAGAACATATACCTGTTAACCCCAGGGGGGGCAACATTAGTAAGAAATTAGGTGAAAGAGAAACTAGATGGCAAATATTATTAAATTCAACAGTACATCCGGGAATAAATGATGGTATATCCATTAAGCCTATTTTAGAACTAAAGGCTTAATTATATATAGATGTAGCAAAAGCATAAAATCCTTTATGGAATTATATATATTTTATAATAACTTTTTAATATTTCTTATTGGTTTTTAATACCATTATATTTATATTTATATTAATAAAATGTGATTATATGGATTTGTTGTTTTTTGTATTGCATTAGGGCAATTATTTAATGTATATTTAATTATTTCTATAGTAAATTAATCAAATAAGTTATCTTGTTTGACTGAAAGCACAGTGCACTTTAAGCTATATGTATTTATATGATTAAGAATTAATCGACTGATTACTTTGTGGAGCTGATTGGTCTATGATAGTATTTAAACATGAATGGAATTTACAAATGTGTTCTGATGAAGTCTATAATGTAGATGAAAGCGCTTAACTGAATTTTAAATGGTTATTAAATTGAGTTTTTAGAGCATTTTGTGTATATTTTTGGATCCGGACATCCTACACAGCAGACTATTGTGTTTTTATTATAATTACAGACATCATATACAGTGGATATAAAAAGTGTACACACCCCTGTTAAAATGCCAGGTTTTCGTGTTATAAAAAAATGAGACCATGATAAATTATTTCAAAGCTTTTCCCACCTTTAATGCAACCTATAACCTGTACAATTCAATTGAAAAACAAACAAATCTGTTAGGGAAAAAAATATAAAAAATAAAAAACGTACAATACGCTGGTTGCATAAATATGCACACCCTTAAACTAATACTATGTTATGTGTGCACACCCTTAAACTAATACTTTGTTGAAGCACCTTTTGATTTAATTACAACATTCAGTCTTCTTGGGTAGGAGTCTATCAGCATGGCACATCTTGACTTGGTAATATTTGCCCACTCGTCCTTGCAAAAGAGCTCCACATCTATCAGATTGCGAGGCCATCTCTTGTGCACAGCCCTCTTCAGGTCACCCCACAGATTTTCTATTGGATTTAGGTCTGGGCTCTAGCTGGGCCATTCCAAAACTTTAATTTTCTTCTGCTGAAGCCATTCTTTTGTTGATTTGGATGTATGCTTGTGGTCATTGTCATGTTGAAAGTTGAAATTCCTCTTCATCTTCAGCTTTCTAGCAGACCCCTGAAGGTTTTGGGCTAAAAGTGACTGGTATTTGGAATTGTTCATAATTCCCTCCACCTTGACTAAAGCCTCAGTTCCAGCTGAAGAAAAGCATCCCCAAGGCATGATATTGCCAACACTATGTTTCACTGTGGGCATGGTGTTCTTTTGGTGATGCTGGAATTATATACTAGTTTCTATAGTGAATTATGCCTTAGACCTTTGAAAGGAAGCCCATGGGATATATGCAAATGAGTCCTTAAGGATATTCAAAAAATAAATGGGCATTCAGAAGCATTAGAATTCAATGTTCTCAGCCAACTAATTAACACTGATTAACATCTATAGTCAAAATGCAGCCTGTCAGACCTGTCACGAAATAAAATGGAATCCTTCAAATAACATCTACTCTCAGAATACTTGTGTGTCAGTTATAGTATTGAGGGAAACCTTTTACTTGCATAGGTAGGTTTATTTTTATCTGATGCAGGTAATTCTTCAGGTTGATGCCACTGAGTCATGAGGAACTGAATATCTTCAGAGATGGAGGTTTAATCAGTTTTCATTTCATATTTACAACCTTCTCATTATCATGTCAATTAAATCAATTTCTGCTAGTGTTTCTCCCAATACTTCTCTTCAAGCCAGTGCTACAGAAACCCCTTAGGACTCAAAATTAGCATAGTGGACCAGGTTGCTTCATGATCCCCATACAAATGCTAACTGAATCCAGTGAGCAATAGACAGTCCAAGAATATAGTCATCCAGGGACCTGTAACTCTTAAAATCTTCAGCAGTTATCACCACTCAAGTCACCTTTTTCAGGATTTAGAAATATTCAAGCAGTCACATAATTGACAATTTTAAATGTTTAGTAAAATGTATTAATTGGCATAAGAAAATGCTCCTGCATTTCATAAGGGACAGCAGAAAACCCACACCAGCCTGTCTCCTCCTCCTTCTTGGCAGCTGTTACTTGAACTGTCTTTTTAACCTTAATTATCAGCTGATGAATCTTACTAACCATTTTTTCCTATGGGTCAGGTTGACAATAAGTATTTGATTGGCACAGCCACTGCTGTTTTCAAATGCTCATACGTACCTAGTAGCTCCCTTTTTCCTTTCTACAGCTTGAGACAAGAACTGGATGGCACCCCTTGCCAAATGTACTCTGTCTTTCCTGACAAGGACAATGTTTCAGCCTTAATAAACTATGAAGACTCAGTGACAAGAGTGTTAAATGGATAGTAAGGAGATGCCTTACTGCATGTAGTTGTAGACACTGTAGGAAGGAGCCCTCATTTTCCTCTATATGATTTGCATATCAACTGGGGATGTGAAATAGGAATTTCTGGAGACTACTCGCCTGCTTCCATGGTGACACATATCTGAGACAGCCCATTCTACCTCCTATGGTTGTAGTCACCCCAACAGTTTTCTCCAGCCTACACCAGGAATTGTGACAATCTGATTATGCTTCAACAGATTCCCAGACCCACCTCCTGACAATATGCCATATGCCTCATCATTCCTCTTTCCACCTACATTGGCATCTTCAGCACCAGCACCAATAATCAAACTCAGGTCATCTGGATCACAGTCCGGGCTCTGTAATACTCTGCTGCACAACTAATATTACTAGCATCTCTTTTATGAGTAATTCTTTGCTCATGTTCAACATAAATTGATTCTACCTTAACATATATTTTATTGTAGCTTCCAGACTTGTACATTTCTTTAGTTTATTTAATATACTGTTATAATATAGAAATCATCTTTAGCAGTAAAAAGCTGTCTGTAAAGATGCCCAAGTTATTACCCTCTCCAAACAGATCATTAAGTCACATATTATTGTGCATGAATGTCTATTTAGCCACATAATCAAAGGTCCCATATTCTTTTTGCTAGCTAATTAACTAACAATACAGTCAGCATATTTGCCTCTCCCTGATTAGCATTTTTTTAGGATTTTAATGAAAATCAGAAGTTTGGAGGTAAGACAACCCTCCACAGACTAGGAGAGTGTACTTGGTCTCCCACTAGTAACAACCATTCAATTGCAACTCAAAGTCTGCTTTCTCACTCTGTTCTTATATGTTTCTAAAAGGGAAAAAAAAAGTTTTTCCTGGATACTTTTCCAATATAAAGGAAAATCAGGCAGATCTACTCCCTCACCATCTATCAAAAGTGTCAACTTACCCAAGGTTATCAATGGTCTTTCACTATTCTACAAGAAGTCTAGACAGATATAACTACTTGCATTAAAAAGTGCCAGAAGGAACCAAACAAGTGAATGCTATACTGAGAGAAAAGAAAAATGAATATCTGCATAGCTTAGACCCTTTTATCAATTTCCATAAACATTTCTTTTCTCTTTTGAGAATAATCAACTATTTAACAAGTAATATATTCAATACAATAAGTTTCCTTATGTAACATACATCAGGTTTCTCCAAGGTAGATTCTGAATATAACCGCAACCTATAATTAAAAGTTTAGTGATCCATAAGTAGGGAAATCCCTTAAAAACATATCTGATGGCCCAAAATTGCTATTGCCTGAGTCATGTTCTTTTCTTAATTTATATTAAGAACATTCCCTCCACTAGCTTCCAGACTATTCAGAGATGCACCAACTTGCAACCTTATTCATCTTAACCAATCATGTCTTCTCCTCCAAACCCCTCAACCTAGGCTTCATTGCACAGACTATGCTTTCTGAGTTCTTGGTACCAAACTGTGACAATCTCTCCCTTCTTTTGTTAAAGATCATTCCACTTACCCCATTTTCTGCTCACAAATAAAAGCACATTTCAAAAGAAGGAAAATGCTACTTCTATCTTAGTGGTCATATAACTTAACCTCTTCATTCCCTTCTTCTGTCTACATTCTGTGACTATTTTTGATTGTGATTATTTTAAAATGCCAACTTTGATTTCCACTCTACATATAATATATGTATATATTGTGTTTTTTGACTCAATCTGTATATAATGTAATTTATTTACTGCCTTTATTTACTCAAGACAACTGTAGCATTCACTTTTTCTATAACATATGGATATATTTGCATTTTGACATTCCATCTGCATATGTCATGTAGCTATTGTTTTTCCCCAGACTAAGACTTAAATTAGTCTAATGGGATCCCTGCTCTACCCCAGATAAATTCAAAATAAAATATATCCTTAGATATCCCCAAAAAATGACAGACTATCAAATAGAAATTTTGAATCATTCTCTGGTCTGTATAAATAAACTCATATATCACATGCAACCCGAAAAAAAGCTTAACTTTCTCCTCAGCCCAGGTGTAATCTCTGAAAGCTGAGTATTTTACCATTCATCAAGTGATTACAGATACAATACAAATAAGGGGAAAGGGAAAGCCCTGTCTTTTTCCTTTTACTAGGTGAAAGATCGTTGAAAGACCCAGGTTGAAATTAATTTTAACTACTGAACTATTTTACACACTCTGCAAGAGATTTTAGAGAACTTTCACAAACCAATAGGTGTAACCCTTTAAATGTTATTTTTGTTCCTCTTGTCAGGTGAAAGGCTGTTGAATGTCCCACATTGATGATCATTTTAGCTTCCAAACTATGAAGTATAGTCTGCAAAACTTCTATAAATAACTCTGGGAAACCAAATGGAGGAGCCCCTGAAAGATGACTTTTTAGATGTTTTTGGCAATGGCACCAAATGTATTGCAAAAGGGAAAGGAACATCCCTGTAATGTCTCCTTTGTCACATGAAAAGTTCTCAGAATTTCAACACTGACCTTAATTTAAGATTCTAAACTCATTCTGCATAAGCTCTATAACTTACACTCTAAGACCCTGAAAAATGACAATTAAAGTAACTATCAATAGTGGTTTACCTGACCATCTAGCATCCTAAATCAAAAATTAAATTTTGTAATATTATCAAAAGTTAGCTGAATTCACACTGATCCATGGATCAGTTGTCCAGTATCCCTGCTAGGACTGACATAAAAGTCTTATAATCAGAATTTAAGACAGACTGGCCTGTAAGACAATGAGTGAATTGGATTCCATCATTTGGGGGGGGGGGTATCAGAAATTAAAGCCTTGTTATAGGATACAATTGGGTTTACAAATCTCAAGAGCTTTGTTTAGAAATGAACAAAATGATCATCCCATAACTTATAACATTTAAATGAAAACCTCTCAAGTCCTGCTGAGTTACCCTTATATATTCATGTATGTGCTTTGTTGGCAGACATGGACTTATAATCATTGCTTATTTTCTGCAACATTCCATGCTATATTCATTCTGACTATGGGCAGTTTGGACAGGGCACTAGCTATTAGGCTACATCTGAAAAAAAATATTTTAGATAATGACAAACTAACAAAATGTGATGTGACTATGAACATCATCGACATTTTTTAATATTTCAGAAATTATAAGTGAAAAAATAATATTTTAATTTGGAAAGAAAAAATATTCTGAAATTTTACAGCAATTTTTTACTGTGCAAGGATTGACAGTGTATAAGTTTTTGGCTTCTTGATGCTTCGAGTTATGGATTTTTTTCCTATAAACTTTCTTATACTAATGTACTATTTAAAGAACAAATAAAATGCAATCAAATGATTGAAAGGTATGTAAGTATCTATTTGTTTAGTTAATAGTTACATGGTGGTCAAGGGTGAATGCTAACCCACTTGGATAATGTTTAGGCTCAACATGGATTAAAATAAAAATAGAAATCAAAGTAACACTTGTACAGTTTGTGTACCAGTACTGGATACTCCATCAGAAGTTGTTTAATTATATTTCCCACTGTTGGTTAGTCATTGGAATATTTACAGTTCCTACAATATTCCTCAAACAGGCTTAGAGGGCTAGTTAAGTATGAAAGGGTGAGGGGGGAGAAAATAAATATGAGAAGGATAAAAAATAAGAGGTATAGAAGGACAGGGTGAGTGCAGAAGTAAAGTAAAGGAGTATAACAGTGAAGAAAGCTTGAGGATTAAAGAAACAAGGCAGCATATATTCTTAGAGTGCAATAAAATTCAACGTTTTATGGGCAGTAATACAAAAATGCAGTTTAGTAGGTTAGAGAGAGAGAGAGAGATTAATAATGAAGTATCACGAGACTGCTGTTTATCAGAAATGTACAGTGTTGAATAAAGTTGATAATGAGGCAGTACTATATGCTATTTGTAGACAGTGGCATGAAAGATGTGCAGATGGTAGATTAAATGTTACATGGAGGTGATAGAGTTGATAGAGCTATATATGAACATTGCTGCTGATTTGATCTTTATTACTGTATGCACTTTTATCTTGCTTTAAGAAAAATAATTCTCTTTTTTGATAATCGCTCTGGAAAATTTTATATGAGATATCACCAACTCAGTGAGGCAATACCTCAATTTGATTTTTTTTTCCCTGCTGTTAAAACTTTTACATGAGTATCGTCAACTCAGGGAGGTGGAGCTTCAATTTATTATTTCATCTCATGGACACCACCACAAGAATGCAGCACATCACTTGTGTGCATCACACAGCCTGAACTGGAAAAGCAAATCACAGCCCTCCATATGGGAATAGAACCCTGAGCCTTCTGATCTTCTTAGAGCCAAAGACAAGTATGCTACCTGTTGAGTGCATCTTCCAAAACAATGCCATTACTTGTAACAATACAATGACTAAACAGTACTCTTTTGGCCAAGATTTCCCAGCTCCTGTAGCTCCAACACTGAGTCCCACTAAGCAGTTAGAATATCTTTAGTCCTAGTCCATTGAGATGTAGTAAAATGAACAATTTTCTCCCTGAATGTACCTTTCCAAGTGTTGCAGTCTTCCTTTGTGGATTTCTCCAGACAATCTATTCTATCATTTTTTCTAATTTGATAACTAAGAAACCAGTCACTAAACAGCAGTGGCTCACTGAAAAATACACTGATTCTCAAATGTCTAGGTATCAGTTCTTCCTTCACTGCAACCACAAGGAATGATGCAAAATAACAAGTGACAAGTTTTATGTTACACTGCCAAGAAGGAATTTTCCTCTAGAGGCAATATTTTTATTCTAGAAAAATATGTTGATATTTATGTGACAAATGCATGAATTCTTCCTTTCTATTGCAGAATTTGTGCCACATTAATAAATCCCATAAGCTTACAATAAACTGAACAAGTGAGACTTTTGAAAATGTCCTACTTGTTGAATAAAATTTAATTCTGACTGGACATCCAGGCCCATGCTTGCACTTATCAAGGGTATCAGAACTTGTCAGAGATTTAGGATGCATGGCTTAGCTTAAAAAGGCCCTTGTGGTCTTTAGCCTAGTAAACACCTATGAACCTATCCTCAGAAGATGTCACAAAATTCTAGTCCCACTATTATCAGTGTAATCCCCTCATGAAAAGCTAAAATGTCACCCCAATTTCTCCTTATGCCATCACGTTTATCTGCATGGCTTATACATGCTCGCTGACATAAAAGGGGATGCTTCCATGACCTTTATCACTATTCAACTACATAAGCTATCATTAAGATGATGTTTTACTATAAAGCAAGTGTTTCTCTAAAAAAATCTCCTCTCCTCCTTCTGCCATTTTATATTCTAAAAAAATTATTGATGAAACCAAGATTTCAGTAAATTGAAACATTCTTTCTCTCTTAAATGTGTTTCTTGGAAATTTATCACTTGTGAGTGCAATGTTTTTTTTCTGTATTTGAAGACATGTATTCTTTTTCTTCTTGACTGTATTTGTTAACCTATTTACATTTTATCCTAAAATATTTATGGAGACAATGCTGCCTTATTATGGATACCTTGACTCATTTTAGGAGCTCATATGAAACTGGCTACCAACCTAACCATGGTGGAAAACTCAGTTGGCAATATGACTAACAAGGCTAAAAATGTAAAAGAATCTTGTCCAATTCTTTTGGTGAGCGAAAGCACACAAAATTATACACATAGGTCTCCCACTCCAACATGCAGATACAGCCTACAGGACCAACATTTCCCCTTACCGGTACTATTATCTGGCTAAGCATAAGATATTGTTATAAGATCAGCAAACTCAGCACCCTCAAACACATTTTTGTTGACATATGACAGTATTAATGTTAAATACAGTAAAAAAACATTAGTACTCTTCTAAAGTTTACAACCTAACCATGTATGCTTCTCTGGTAGGTGTGAAGATTGGTGAAGGCTGCCAGCCTAGCCAGATAGAATTTAATAGATAATTCTGTCATTTGTAAATATTAACGTAAGTCACTTGCATTTTCTCTTAAATGTGAAAAGACTGTTTTGGATATTGAACTGCAAAAATGTAACAACAGTGCACTCTGCTGTAAGAAAGCTAAGACAAGCATTTTATGACTGTCTTTGATGTCAAAATTAGGTGCTGATATGTCTGGATGAAGGAATTCTGCCTATTGTTTTGAGGCCAAAGTTAATGGCTAGAATTTGCATGTATAATTTATTGTATTGCTTTGGTTCCTGACCAGCTGCAAGATCAAAGGGGCTATTAACCTCTGAGAGTTCTGTTAGCCTGGGAACCAGAAAGAAATGATGTAATCTGAAATGAAACAGCAGTACTGTGTTATCAATTTAAGGAGAGAAAGAATTAGAGCATGAGGGCATTTGTCTTCAGAACATCCAACATCACCAGCACTGCCTGTATCTATATGTAAGTAGGTTCTTAGACTTTAGTATTTCTCTTAGATATAGCTAGGATACAGGAAGATTAGACTAGCTTGTTTTTCTGTGATGTCAGAACTTTTCAACTGTATTATTTTAAACATTTATCTGTGATCTCTGAACTCTTGACTAGCACTGTGTAGAAAGAAGTATTGTCTTGTGTTTTGATTATTTATTATCAAATATTTTGAAACCTTTCAACTGTGGCTGTTTTGTGTAGAGATAATTTAAACTCTAAGTGTACATTGCATGTATATAGTGATACTGTACCAAGTCACTCCAAATAAGCTTTGTTGTTCTTTCACACTTACCATTTTGATAATAATATTGCACAGTAATAATTGGACACCCTTTAACAAGGGTTTTTGAGTAGCTGAAAATATTAGTGGGTGGTGACAAGTGGTACTACCGTATAGTCTGGAGAAGCTGTGCTAGCCTTGCCCAAGAGTGTTTGTGTGGTTGTATATAACTCTTATCTCAAAGTGTGTGTTTGTCAGCTACCTGGGCAGGAACAAGAAGCAATGGATGGACAGGGAGGGTGCTGGAGGTTTTAGCTTGCCCAATAGGCTGAGATCTGGACCCTATAGCTGTGCCAGTGGGGATTCTAATTGGCGACCTGTAGAAAAAGGGAGAAACTAGCCCCAGACTGACTGTGATCTCTGTGTGCTCTTAAGGGAAATTGTACTTTACTGTGTGTGTATTTATTATCTTTTCCCTATATGGACGCCCCTCACTGGTCTTTCTGGTGAGGATTGAGGGTCCTTGATTGCTGGGCCAGTGCATGGACGTCACATATTAATTGTTTGGCAGTGTTGGGATAGCCACACCACATATTAATTGGTTGGCAAATACTAATGGGCTTGTAGTGATGTGGGTAGAGTGAATTCCTGTAGCTTGTTTACAGTGATCGCTGAAGGTGTTTTATACTCTAAATCAGCCATGCAGTGAATACTCAGAATTCAAATCACAATTGTTTTATTTCTTTTGTTAGCTTAGTTAGTCAGGGAGAGCAGGCAGCATGTCAGCAGAGGAGTACAGAAAGCTGACAAGGAGCCAGCTGGCTGAGATGTGCCAGGCTAGGGGACTGATGCATAGAAACCTGACTAAGGCAGACATGATTTCAGCTTTGGTCACAGGTGCATCAGAAAACAGCAACCAGGAGGATGATCAGAATGGCAGTGGAGATGTACCACACACCGAGAATGAAAAGCTCAGCCTTTCTGCAGAGGACTTAAAAATCCATCTGGAGCTAAAGAAACTTGAGTTGGAGGCCTGGCATTTGGAAATAGAAGCAGCTGAGAGACTGAGGTGTCTAAAGAGTGAGGACAATGAGAAACTGTGATGGTTGCAGACTGAGGAGAATGAGAAACTGCTATACCTGGAAGCTGAAGAAAAGGAGAGGCAGAGGCAGCATGAGAAAGAGATGATTACTCTTTGCCAGAGTAATGGATGTAATGGGGAAGGGAGTAAAAGGTCCCCAGAAGAACAAAAGGTCAGTAAATTTCTTCCGCAGTTTAAAGAGGGCGATAATTTTGATTGTTTCATTCATATGTTTGAAAGGGTATGTAAACAGTATGATGTTGACCAAAGGCTCTGGGTACGGTTCCTGACACCCTTACTCCATGGTAAAGCTTTAACTTTGTTGTTTAAAATTTCTGATCAGGAATGTTTTAATTATACTGTTGTCAAGAAATGTCTGTTAGAATGTTTTAAGCTAACACTTGAAATGTATTGGAAAAAGTTTCGTGAGCGTTGACACAAGGTAGATGAAAGTGTTTGTGAATATGTTGCTGAACTGAGCACTTATTTTCATAGGTGGGTGAGTGGATGTCAGGTCACCACTTTTAAAGGGCTGGCAGACCTTTTGGTGAGGGAACAAGCCCTTAGCGCTGTGCCTGAGGACATGAGGATCTGTCAAGTTGATAGACAATGTGCTACTTCAGATGAGTTGGGGAAAAAGGGAGACCTATACCTAGCAAACAGGTCATCCCTGCACAGGAAAGGGACCACCGGTACTGCTCATGGGTCTAAAGGAACCCATGGTGGGCAGCCCAGACTGCCCCAACAGAATCTCCCAGTAGCAGGGGAAGCCACTAGTCCAGGTACATGTCCAGGACCTAAGGTTAAATGTTTAGAATGCAACCACTGAGGCCATGTGGCATACATATGTTCACAGAGGCAAGGTGGGGAACAAAAGGTGAGAGAGAGAGAGAGACACTTAAGTGGGAAAGACAAAATGCCAATAGTAGGTTGGCTTGAGACAACAAGGGTACCAAACTATTATCCTGCAGATGTCCTGATAGGGAAGGATTTGGATGAGGCAGTACCATGTGCTTTGCAGTTACACACAGTTAGGCTAGGAGACAAGCATGTGGGTCTGGTAGCCTGGGGGAGATCCAGACAGACTGCATACTTGCAGCCAGGACTAGTGAGGTGGTTACTTCAGGGAGGGAGCCACAGCTGCTTGTGGGTACTGGTGTTCCCTTCGACAGAGTGACTGCAAAGGTAGAGGTGAGTAGTAGTACCCAGGCAGACAGTGAGGCACCACTGTCAGAGGATGCCAGACTTCCTGTAGAAGGGGAGCTGGGAAGGGTTACAAAGACAGAGTTGAGACAGGCTCAACTCTCAGACCCTACATTGCAAGGCCTGAGGCAGGTAGATAGGCAGGCACCTGATTCTCAAGGGAAGGGGAATCTGTATACTGGGACAAAGGGTTAATGTATAGAGAGTGGACCCCTAAGACAGGGCTAGAAGGTGAGAGAATATAGCAGTTGGTAGTGCTTATAGCCTACCATCTGGCACTTCTAGTCATAGCTCATGGCATTCCCTTTGCAGGTCACATGGGCATAAAACATACAAACAAACATATTATGCAGAACTTCTATTGGCATGGAATTTCCAGAGATGTAACAGGGTACTGCAGGAACTGTGAGCAGTGCCAAAAGATAGGCAAGGCAGGAGACAAGGTCAGAGCTCCTTTGATGCCTTTGTCTGTGATTGCTGAGCCATTTCAGAGGGTTGCTATGGATATTGTGGGGTCTGTGAGTACCCCAAGTTCCACAGGGCAAAGGTATATACTAGTGGCAGTAGATTATGCTACACAATACCCTGAGGTAGTGCCTCTGTCCTCCACTGAGGCAGAAAAGGTGGCAAGTGCTTTGTTATAGATTTTCACCAGGGTAGGTTTCCCAAAAGAAATACTGACTGACAGAGGTGCCAGTTTCATGTCAGACCTGCTGGCTTGTTTGTGGAAGTACTGTGTGGTGAAGCACATGAAGAACAACCCCTACCATCCCCAGACTAATGGTCTTGTTGAGAGTTTAAACTCTACAATCAAGTTCATGCTACGGACATTTGCAGACCAGTTTAAGAGGGAGTGGGACAATTATTTGTCCCATCTGTTGTTTACTTGCAGCGAGGTTCCCCAGGAATCCACAGGTTTTTCACCCTTTGAGTTGCTGCATGGGCATAAGGTAAGGGGACCTCTAGATTTCATTTGAGATGAGTGGGAAGGTGAGTGTGAATCTCATAAGGAGTCTGTTGTGATATATGTCCTAAACCTCAGGACAAGGCTCAGGGAACTCATGGGCTTGGCCCAGAAGAATCTGGCAGAAGACCAACAACAGAAAAAGGTATGGTGTGACAGGAATGTTCAAGCTAGAGAGTATGCTGTGGGCAGCAGGTAATGGTTCTCATTCCTGTCAGACACAACAAGCTGCAAGCAGCTTGGGAGGGGCCCTAAAAGGTGGTAAGAAAGGTAAGTGATGTTAACTACTGCTAGGCAGGAGGCAGGGGCACAAATTGTAACATATTAACATGATGAAACCTTACCATGATAGGAAAGCCCTTGTGCTCAGCATTTGCAGTGGATTGCAGGTGGAGTCTGAGGGAGATCTGGTGACTGATCTTCTCCGTGAGACTCGGACTGACACCTCAGTGGAACGGGTAGCAATGTACCAGCAGCTATCTCCTACCCAGGTTCGTGAAATCCAAACAGTGTTACAGGAGTTTGAGGACATGGAGTTTGAGGACATGTTCATTGGGAAACCAGGGTGCACCCATCTGGTGCAGCACCAGGTGGATACAGGACCCCAAAGGCCTATTAGGCAGGCCCCTTATAGGGTGCCAGAGAGAGTCAAATAGACTCTGAGGGAGGAGCTAGAGGAAATGGTGGAACTAGGGGTAATTCAAGAGTCCAACAGTCCCTGGGACTCCTCAGTGGTGCTGGTGCCAAAGAAGGATGGCAGTACCAGGTTATGTGTGGACTACAGGAACTTAAATAGTCACACAGAGTCAGATGTTTACCGCATGCCTAGGACAGATGAGGCCCTAGAGCAGCTGGGTGGGGCTAAGTATCTTACAACTTGTGATCTTGCCAAGGGTTACAGACAGGTGCCCCTGACTCCCAGTGCTAGAGAGAAGTCAGCCTTTGTGACTCCTTTTGGCTTGTATGAGTTCACAAAGATGCCCTTTGTGATGACAAATGTCCCAGCAACTTTCTGGAGGCTGGTAGATCATATCCTAGCAGGAGCAGGAGGGTTTGCCTTGCTTACTTAGATGATATTGCCATCTACAGCCATTCCTGGCAAGAGCACCTTCAACATGTCAGGGAGGTGCTGGGCAGACTACAGAGGGTGGGATCGACCATTAAGCTGAGCAAATGTCAGGTGGGTATGGCAGAGGTCTTCTACTTGAGGCATAGAGTGGGGAGTGGTAAGATCAGGCCAGAACCGTCCAAAGTAGAAGCCATTTAAGCATGGTCTGCACCTGTTACCAAAAAGCAGGTGAGGGCATTCTTAGGGACAACAGGGTACTACAGAAAGTTCATCCCCAGTTATAGTACCATAGCTGCTCCCCTCACAGACTTGACAAGAAAGAACAGGCCAGATAAGGTAGTGTGGCCCACAGCATGTGAACAGGCATTCCAGAAGCTTAAAGAAGCTTTGGAAGGACCCCCTGTGATAGCCAGTCCAGATTACAACAAAGAATTTGTTGTGCAGGTGGATGCTTCGAACCATGGGGTGGGGGCAGTACTTATCCAGATTTCTTCAGAGGAGAAGAGCACCCAGTGATTTATCTCAGTCATAGGCTCCAACTCAGGGAGGAATGCTATGCAGCTGTAGAAAAGGAATGTCTAGCCATAGTGTGGACACTGCAGAAACTTCAGCCTTATCTGTATGGAAGAAAATTCATGGTAGTGAAAGATCACAACCCCCTAACATGGTTAAACAAAGCCAGCCATCAAAATGCCAAGTTGCTAAGATAGAGCCTATGGTTGCAAGCATATGATATGTCTGTGCAGCACCGCAGTGGGATTAGGAATGCCAACGCAGATGGGCTCTTAAGACAGGGAATGGGGTAAAGTATACTCAGTTATATCTATCCCTCTCAAGCAATGTTTCTCAAGGGTCACTTGAAAAACTAGCTCAAGTTCTCCAAGGTGGGAGATGTGTGAAGACAGGTGAAGGCTGCCAGCCTAGCCAGATAGAGTTTTGTAGATAATGCTGTCATTTGTAAATATTAATGTAAGCCACAGGCTTGTTCTCTTAAATGTGAAAAGACTGCATTGGATATTGAACTGCAAAAATGTAACAACAGTGCACCCTTTTGTAAGAAAGCTAAGTCAAGCATTTTATGACTGTCTTTGATGTCAAAATTCGGAGCTGATATGTCTGGATGAAGGAATTCTGCCTATAGTTTTGAGAACAGAATTAATGGCTAGAATTTGCATGTATAATTTCTTTTATTGCTCTGGTTCCTGACCAGCTGCAATATCAAAGGGGCTATTAACCTCTGAGAGTTCTGTTAACCTGGGAACCAGAAAGAGATTATGTAATCTGAAATGAATCAGTGGTCCTGGGTTATCAATTTAAGGAGAGAAAGAATGAGAGCATGAGAGCATTTGTCTTGAGAACGTCCAACTTCACCAGCACTGCCTGTAGCTATATGTAAGTAGGATTTTAGGCTTTAGTGTTTCTCTTAGATATAGCTTGGAAATAGGAAGATTAGATTAGTTTGTTTTTCTGTGATATCAGAACTTTTCTACTGTATTATTTTAAACATTTCTCTGTGATCTCTGAACTCTTGACTAGCACTGTGTAGTAATAAGTATTGTCTTGTGTTTTATTTGCTATTAAATATTTTTAAACCATTCAACTGTGGCTGTTTTGTGTAGAGATAATTTAAGCTCTAAGAGTACATTGCATGTATATAGTGATACTGTACCAAGTCACTCCAAATAAGCTTTGCTGTTCAGTCACACTTACCATTTGGATAATAATATTGCATAGTAATAATTGGACACCCTTTAATAAGGCCCTTTGAGTGGCTGATAAATATTAGTGGATGGTGACGAGTGGTGCTACGTATAGTCTGGGTAAAAGGGGCACAGCTAGAGAACATGTGCCAGCCTTCCCCAGGAGTGTCTGTGTGGTTGTATATAACTCTTATCTTAAAGTGTGTGTGTGTGTCAGCTACGTGGGCAGGGACGTGAAGCACTGGTTGGACAAAATGGGTGCTGGAGGTTTTAGCTTGCCCACTAGGCTGAGATCTGGACCCTATAGCTGTGCCAGTGGGGAGTCTGATTGGGGACCTGTAGAGAAAGGGAGAAACCAGCCCCAGACTGACTGTGATCTCTGTGTGCTCTTAAGGGAAATTGTCCTTTACTGTGTCTGTATTTACTATCCTTTCCCTATATAGACACCCCTCACTGGTCTTTCTGGTTAGGATTGAGGCTCCTTGATTGCTGGGCCAGTGCATGGGCATCAGAGTAGGAAAAAGAAAAACACGCTGAGAATGAAAGAACAATAAATATTGAACTCAAGACAAATAAAAAGTCACATGAATTTGCAAAGTAAAAGAAATAAAAAAATACTACATTTAATAACAGTATAAACTGTGTATGTATATGTAGAATATCCAAACATGTGGAAAAGTAAGTTATGTTTAAATTAGCCCTGAGACTACCTTTCTGTCAGTTGTGGAAATATATGATCTAAGAAAGAACAGCACTTGTAGATGTTATTGTAAAAGTGCGGGATTGCTGGTTCTTTTTCCAACCAATTAGTATATTTCTCACTTAGATTATGCAATTTTAGATTAGACAAAGCCTGAGTAACCTTAGAGTATATTTTACTTCTTATCATATTTCCCCCAAAATGCGGGTCTATATTATATCCTCGAATGCTTAAAAAAGCGAACGCTGATTGATCGAACTTATTTTCGTGAAACTGCAAAATATCGAAGCAGCAGAATCTCAATTTTTTTCCTAGGGAAAGAATTTGGTTGTCCGTTTCTGTTGCTTCGGTATTTTCAGTGTTATGGTGGAAAGTTACCGGTCGGATTCAGGTAAGTGTGTGATTGTGTGGATGTGAGTGTTAGGGTGATTTAGGTGAGTTAGCGTTAGGGCTCGGGTTAGGTGTGTGTGCGATTGAGTGGCCATGAGGTTTAGGGCAGATTTAAGTGAGTTAGGGTTAGGGAGCGGGTGAGGTGAGTGTGCGATAGAGACAGACCTTAGGGTTAGGGTTTGGGTTAAGGTAAGGGGGTAGTTAGTAGTGTGTGCATAGTTTAGTGTAGGGTTAGGTATCAGATTTTAGGTGTATGTGTGTGGATTTCTGTTTGTATGGTGTGCTTGTGTTGTGTGTATGTGTTTTGGATCAGCATTTTTTTTCCCTGGGAAAAAAATCGCTGATTTGACAGTTCGAGATTGTAAGCTTTCGCTTAAATTAGGTCGATCAATCAGCTTTCGCTTTTTTAAGCATTCGATGATTTAATATAGACCACAAAATGCATCCCAGGCTACATCCCCAGTTGCTTGTAGTTAAAATGCAGGGTGGTCTTAAGAGAATTATACATTAGCATTTTGGTATACACTATGTGACAGGCCACAGATTTCAGACCCCAATGTAATATTTAGAGGGGAGCCTGCTCACAGGGAGAAGATCTGTAACAAGTGCTTAAGATGAATGGCACACAAAGAAATAATGGCAGCAACCATAGGGTCTTTTTCAGGCATGACAAGATTAGCCTCTATACTTCAGTAGTTTATAAATCAGAATTTATTGAAAATTACTTGAGAAATGGGCATGATTTAGTTAAGACCCAGACAACTGTAAAAAGAAACAAGTAGGTAAGAAGGCTTTCAAGTTAACATATTTTTCAAGAACTTAAGCATCTCTTACCTTAAGGGTGAGAAACCAGAAAGGAGAAGGATTAGTCACAATATTAAAATTAGATGGACAGTCCAAGAGACTTAAGTATCCAACCATGATCCTTAAGACATTTTGACATTATCATTATTATTATTTTGTACAGATTTATGAAGGGGTTGAGCAGTCTAGACCATGACTACATGAGATGGACACACCTTTTAGCTTTAGTGGCACCACTAGTAATTTGCTTCAAACAATGAGAGGCCAGTCACCTTTCAGGAGATTGCTCCTGCAATTAAAAAACATGACAGGGTGAAGTCTGGGACAGGTTGCCTGTTGGTTAATTTTTGGTTCATTGACAGTGACAGAATTGTACTTTATCTGGTCAAAATAATGAATAAGGTTCTGGAGGTCTTTGTTCTTCCAGATTTCTGGAGGCAGACTACAATTGCTATTATATCTAAATAAGCAGAAAGAAAGGGCCTTGATCTGCCATTTTGCCTTAGAACCACATCAGTATTAAATCATAATTACACTTTATGTATTGACCATTATTACTTCCAGGTTGGACAGACTGATGCCAGAGTCGATTGAGTTTGACCAGTAGTTGTCTGTGATAGGGTACCATGCACTTGATAACAGTATAAAGACAGTGTTTTTAATTCACTGCACGCAAAGTAAAAGTAAGGCACAAGTAAAGTAAATGCTTTATCCCAAACATGGGTCACCTCAAATTGTCTATGGTATGATCTCAGTTATTCTCACTAGGGCTAATATGTAATCATCACCCGTGGAATGGGTAAGGTCAATCAAACACCAGATGGGATAGGTTAAACATAGTACTTACTGTGAACCTAAAGTAATAGTAACATAAGCACTGAATTGAGTTAGATAGATTTCGTGGAAATTCCCTGTTCTAGGTATTATAAGACTTTGAATTTCAGAATTATTTTATAAAACTCTTGAAAAGAATGGCTGCTCTGGTGGCATGCAGAGTTAGAACCCTGACTTTGGTATAGTTAACCCAGGTTTGATTAGCATCTTGGGCAACTCAGAGAGTGTCAGGGAGGGATGGTAGTGCCTGTCCCAGGTGGGAGTGCATTCAGTGATGATGATCCCTTAGGGAAGACATGGCCCAAAGAGGGAGTTGCCCTCAGATATAATCGATGGACTACAGGAGCAGGGAAGGGCTTGGAAAGGGCATACAAAGAAACCCATCACCAGGATAGATGCCAATATGTCAGAGCCACCAGGATGCCCTTAGGATCCATGATTGGCTCCAGCAATACCAGAATAAGTCTGGAAGGGAGTGGGATATAAGCTGGTCGACCAAGCATGGTTGCAGGGTGCTAGGGAGCAGGAACAGTTAAATAATGTCCCAAATGAGACTAAAAAATTAGGGAAAAAACCCTTGAAAGCAATCTAAAATAAGTAATTTGGCTATAATTAACAGAACTCTGGGGCTTCGCCATTCACTCTCAATCTGTCTTACCAAGAAGTCAAAGCAGAATTTCTGCCTTTTCATTTAGCATTCACACTTGTTAAAGGTGATAGGATATTTTCTACACAGAATTTGCATGAGGGACCAATGAGATCATGTTTTTATTAGTTTTAGATAAGTTGTTAATATATTCAGCTAACTCTGGCAATGATCTTCCAGTACATTTTGTCTTTCTTCACAATCATAACATAGGAAATGACTCAAGTTTTAGGTTTAGCCAAATTAAAACGAAGGCATTGGCAGCAAAATGTGCTCCTTCTGTAGTATCCAAAAAGTGATGTCCTTATCTATTGCAGGACAAGTTTGTTTGAATTTGGATCTGTTTATTTTCCTATTCACCCCCCCAATTAGGTATTTTATAGAATATAATGTTCCATTTTGTATGCAGCTGCCCAAACACATGGCCCAGGTTGACAAAAAGCAAAAAATTCTCTAAAAAAAATCAAGGACATAAGCCTCGTGTGCTATGTTGATTGCCTTATGGCTTTATCTATCCTTTCTGCCTCATGCAGACTCTTAAGGTAGTGACCTCTGTCACATCCAACCCTCTCCTGTAGGATCACCTATGTGTGATCACCTACATGTCTACAAAACTTGTAACACCGCAAATACCCATAAAAGCAAACTAAACACCATAATATAAACAAAACCTATAGGATATATAACTTTCAGAAAGAGACACCCTACTTTTGAACAAATGGCCCTTTCACAGTAAACAAACTATTACATTAACCATCTTTAATCACAGCCTGGGCAAATGAATGGGTAAGCCCTAAATACACCCCAGATTTTACTCCACAATTCCTTAAAAAAAGAGTTGCAAATAATGGGAATTGCTATGGCTAGAATATCAATGATCCAGCAGACCAATTGCCTAGTATGGACTTAAGACCCTACAATATGTGTTTTGCACTCCTTAGAACTGTTTCCACAGATATACTTTCACTCCCTTCTTGGTGTCTGGGTCAGTAAGGAGATGTACAGATAGGTTCATACTAGACTATCTGCCCTAGGGCATTTATAAGCCTAGCCAGAATGTGTTTGGCTTTCGCCACCCATTTTAAATTTATTTTGCTATGCCCTTTTTCGAGGTTAGTATACTGTGCCTCTGTCTAACAGTGACACAGAAGTGATACCTGGGGTAAACCTACGATCTCCCATCCACTCATCAAGATTCCTCTTGAAGAGAGTCAATGAGGGACTCTGCCTAACCTGGACTGGGATTTTATTCCAGAGTGAAGGGAGCCTCTGGGTTATGAATCTGTCCCTCCAGCATGTCCTATTTATTTCAGTGCTGAGGTTCAAGTCTCGAGCGCGTAGCTCGATGGGATTTGGATTTTCTGAGGTGCAGCATGTCCATTAATTCTGGGTTGGACATGGCTTTATATGTCAGGCACAGATCTCCTCTGAACAGGCGGTATGCCACTGAGTAGAGCTGGAGTTTCTTTAACCAGGCAGCATATGGCATCTGTTTGAGCCCTTTGATCCTCTTGGTGAGGTACTTTTGGGGTCTTTCCAGTTGCTGCATGTGTCTGGTAAGCTACATCCCAAAAGGGGCATTGTACTCAATTATGGGCCTGATGAGGGATGAGTAAAGAGGCACGATGACCTCCCCTGATCTAGATGTGAATCCCTTCATGATTAGGTGAGCTATATAAAATGTTTTTCTAACCACTTTGGCCACGTGGTTGTCAAATGAGAGATTGCTATCAACTTGGGTCCCCAGGTCTCTAATTACTTCTTCTGTACTTAATGGATTACCACCTATGTGGTAATTTGTGGGCACTTTGTTTTTGCCAAAGGGGATGACTATACACTTTTTGGCATTTAGCTTGAGGCCATGGCTCTGGCACCAGTTGTCTGTTTCTATGAGGCCCTTTTGGAGGATGCTTGTGTCGGCTGGAGAGTCGATTATGGCGCCCAGTTTGCAGTCATCTGCGAACTTGGTCAGCCACAGTCCTTCCGTGCTGGCCTGTACCTCCAAGAAATATATACCGAACAAGAGAGGTCCCAGGACTGAGCCTTGTGGGACACCACTTGCAACTGGTTTTGAGTCTGACATGGCTCCAGCAATTCTAACCATGTGGGTTCTGTCCTTGAGCCAGTTTGCAATCCATCTTGTGACATAGGGGTTTATATTTAAGCTGGTGAGCTTATCTATAATGCCCAAGTGGGGTATTGTATCGAAGGCTTTTGCGAGGTCCAGGTAGGCTGTGTGGACCACCTTCCTCTCGTCAATGGCCTTGGTGACTGTTTCAAAGAAATCAACCAGGTTTAAGAGGCAGGATCTGCCCTTAACAAAGCCGAACTGGGTAGGATCCAGTATCTGTAGGTCCCCAATATCTTTATTTATGAGGTCCATGATGATCCTTTCCATAGCTTTGCAGACCAAGCTAGTCAGGCTTATGGGGCGATAGTTTCCAGGATTCGTTGAGGCACCACCTTTATGGAGAGGGACCACTGTTGCTGTACACCACTCTTTGGGCACATATCCTGTAGTAAGGCTGAGACTGAACAGTAGTTTTATGTTTGGGTTTAGCTCTTCTTGGAGTTCATGTAGGACGCAGCCCAGGACACCGTCTGGTCCCATTGATGCTGTGTTTTTTGCTTTGGAGGGGGCGGCTCTTACCTGAGCATCTGAGATGTCAGGGGGGCAGCACTCTGCTGGGATAGATATTTGCCCTTTTGGTGGGGAGGCGGGGAGAAGTTTGCGCTGAACCTGTCAGCTATGATGTTGGCAATGTCTGTGGGTTCAGTGTATTTTTTGTCATTTTGGACTAATTCTGAGCATATATATATATATATATATATATATACATGTGCCACTCTCAGATGCTCACATCAATGTGAACAGATAAAAGTAAAAGGAATTCCACTAGACAATAACACCATTTAAACATGTAGGATATTTGCGTTAACACCCTTGAGTAATCACAATATATCAATTACAGCATCTTGGATAATTTACACTTTACCACTGGAAATGCTGTAGCTCATTTTGACCGCTCACATTTTATCTTCATTATCAATCACCACTTTGTCACCACCAGGGCTAATATATGAATTATTCACTTGATGTTATAAATTATTACCTAAATAAATAATTTTGAGGATATCATTGGTACTAGGATATTTAACAAAGCTGTCACTTTACGGAACTTCATTTTGACATTCCTTAAATAACCTACCACAACCTTCACAAATAACTTATCAAATGTATTAGTAATAACAATGGGGTAGGCACTCTCTAGAATTAGAAGACTTTTGTTCAGTCAGAATGGATTTCAACAGACAATGCATTGTAAAGACGAGAACCTACCCCCATTAATCACTGGAGAGAGAGTACCCCATCAGGACCAGTATATATATATCTATATATGGATCTACTACTTTTGATCAACAGCACCTTTGATCGAAACCCATTTGATCGACAGCACATTTGATCGAAAACCAGTATTCATGGCAATTAACAGGGATTTGTCCCCCACCCCAAAGTCGTGCGACCCTGGAGTTGTTATATAAAGGTGGGGGGGTGTGGGGGCAAATAAATGAAAATGTATATATTTTAAATGAAAATAGGTGGGGGTCTGCCCCCCCTCACACCCCTAACCTTTATATATCAACTCCATGGTTGCACGACTTTGGGGAGGGGAACAAATCCCTGTTAATTGCCATGAATACTGGTTTTCGATCAAATGTGCTGTCGATCAAATGGGTTTCGATCAAATGTGCTGTCGATCAAAAATAGTAGATCCATATATATATATATATATATATATATATATATATATATATATATGTATACGGGTCTATAACTTCAAAAATACACTTCTTCAAACTCACACAGTAGACCCTGGGTTACGCAAAAGTGCACTTAATCAAAAGTGCACTTTCGCGAAACCCGCTTCAGCGAACGGGGTACTACTGGCTTTAGTGCAGTAGTTATGGACCTTAGGGTTAGGGCGCAGGTTATGGTAAGGGGATAGCTAGTAGGGCTATCCCCTTACCATGACCAGCACCCTAGCCCTAAGGTCCGTGACTACCGCACCACAGTGGAGGACAGGCTATCCTCCACTGTGGTGCGGTAGTCACGGACCTTAGGTTTAGGGTGCTGGTCATGGTAAGGGGATAGCCCTACTAGCTATCCCCTTACCATGACCCGCGCCCTAACCCTAAGGTCCATAACTACTACACCACAGTGGAGGACATAGCATGTTTTCCTGCTATCCTCCACTGTGGTGCGATCCATTCGTAGAAGCTGAGTTCACGAAAGTGCACTTTCGAATAAGTGCACTTTTGCATAACTGAGCGGTCTACTGCACTTTTTCAAATAGATGATATTTGATGAAAAGCAGTAGAACCATATCTATCTATATATATATATATATATATATATATATATATATATATATATATATATATATATATATATATATATATATATATATATATATATATATACACACACACATATATATATATATATATATATATACATATATATATATATATATATATATATATATATTTACATACACACACACACACACACACACACATATATATATATATATATATATATATATATATATATATATATAAATATATGGGTTACCTTCATTTGCCTGACAGCTTATTTGATTGAAACTCATTTGACTGAAACTCATTTCCCTGGCAATTAGTATTTGCAGTGCTCTGTATGGCAAATAAAAGGGATATGTCCTTTTTCCCCACTATAGTGCAACCCTGGTTTTAGTATATATAGTTAGGGGGGGCTGATCATGATTTTGGGAGAGAGAGGGGAAAGTGGCTCTTGAGGGTACTCATAGCAGCATGGAGAATAATTCATATCCCAGATAACTGGAGAATAAGCAGTCTAGTGCCAGTGTACAGGAACAAAGGGGACATTCACTACTATGGACAGTATAGAGGCATCAAACTTCTATCACACTGCACAAAAGTTCTGGAGAGGGTGACTGATAAATGAATATTCAAAGTAGTAGAAAGTAAGATGGGAAATTATTAGTTTGGATTTAGAGCAGGTTGCAGATCAAGGTTTGCAGTGAGTCAATTACTTGAGAAGAACTTAGAAATGAGGAAATAGTCTAACTGGGCCTTCCTAGACTCAGAGAAAGCATATGACAAGGTCCCAAGAAAGCTCATTTAGGCAGTCCTGTGGTGGTTCAGAGACCCTGAAATATCAGTAGAATTAGTGAAAGCTAAATACAAGGACCCAATAACTCAAGTATGAACAGCATTCAGTCTTACAGAGGGTTTCACAGGGGAAGTGGGTGTGCATCAGGGTTCAGCTCTGACCCCACAGATGTGCATACTGGTGATGGACTACATTAGCAAACAGGTCAGAGGGAACAGATCAACAAAGTTGCACGCAGATGATGTTGTATTACAAGCAGACTCTGAGCAACAACTTCAGCAAAGGATCAGGAAATGGAATTCAAAACTTAAGGCACATGGGATGAAACTAAGTACAGATAGACAGTAGTAATGGCAGAAAACTGGAGAAATAAGAAAAGGCTAAGAACTGAGGCAGAAGTGTAGGCAGTTGAACAGGTTAATAGCTTTAAGAATTCTGGAGGTGTGGTTGATGAGAAGGGAAGTCTGAATGAAGAGGTCAAAGCTAGAATCACAGGGGTTGCAGCCAACTGGCACAGAATGCTGAGTGTAGTATATGACAGAAGAATGCCAAAGAAGCTGAAAAGTAAGGTGTACAAAACAGTGGTGTGACCAGTACTATTATATGGTACAGAAACTTGGGAAGTAAAGGCAGAGCAGCTGAGAAAGCTAGAGGTGATGGAGATGAAGTGCCTGAGATGAGTGGTAGGATGGACACTGTGGGACAGAAGAAAATATGAGGACATAAGAACAGAAGCCAATGCAGCTCTAATTGCAGAAAAGGTCAAAGAGAACAGATTACAGTGGTTTGGGCACATGTGCAGAAAAGCAGAAGACAATCCGGTGAAGAATATTTGATACAGTGAGGAGGAAGGCAAGAGAAACAAGGGCATCCAGCAAAGAGGTGGATGGACTGTGTGACAGAAGACCTGTGACAGCCAGGTGTGAGTGTCAACGAAGTTAGGAGAGTGGCACTGAATAGACAGAGATGGTGACAAGTGACACAACTCCCTGACCCCATGTCGAAAATGGGAAAAAAGGGGGCTGAGGATGATAATGATCAAATAAGTTTATAGTTTTGATGGTAAAATATGAGATGGGAGTGCTGTCATTTTTTATCCTCTCATTTTTTAAAGTTATGGTTGATAGAGTATATTTTTATACAAAAAGTAATTGGAACCAGTAGATGAAACCTTATGGAGTTTGAATGTAAGGGTTTTCCGTAATATGTGTTGTTTTTTTTTTTTTTTTTACTCAGATGATTTTTATTTTAAATTTGCCATACACAATAAATGAAAACTTATCACGGTTTACAATCAAGTTAGATAATTATTAACTAAATACAAATTTACATTTAGCCTGACATTTTAAAACTTGCGTGATAACAAATTACACAGATATAGTTTAATTAAAGTTAAATACTACTTGCTTCATGAGGAGGTTAGATCCATTTGCAAAGTATCAATCAAAGTTAGAACTTTTTTCCAAGAGTTTTTAGTTAATGGTCTAGAAAACAGTTTTAATTCTTTGTTTTTTTATTTCCATTAAGGCTGTCCTTTTCAATAGACATATGAAATCTTCTTTGCTAGGAGCTGTGGTAGAATTCCATCTCTTTGTTATGCATTTCCTAGCTATAGCTAGTATAGTCCAAAGTAAATGAAGGTCAGTCTTATTTGAAGAATAAGCATTATCAGTTATATTCAGTAATAACAAAGCCTCAGTCATGACAACCTTATCTGTATAAATAGCCTGCAAGTAATTGTTAATACTTTCCCAAAAGGGTTTAATTTTTATACAATCATAGAAAATGTGAGACCAATCAGCTTTATTATACTGTTGACATCTCCAGCATAACCCATCATTAGAAGGCTTGATTTTTGAAACTTTATCAGTGGTTAAAAAGGATTTATGAAGGAATTTCCAGGTAAATATTCTCCAATAATGAGAACAAGAAGTTAATTTTACTGAGAGAAGTAAATTAGATTTATTTTCTGAGGTTAACTGAATCATATATCCTTTAGTAATATATTGCCAATATGCTGGTTTAGGTTGTGTTTTGTAATTTTTTATTAGATTATATAAATATGAAGTACCATTTTCCAATTTCTTATTATTATATAAAATTTCAAACAGTCTGGATATAAAATTTGGTGTATTTGAAAAAGAAGAATTATTTATTATCCTACATAGATCCTTGGAGTACATCAATATATTCTGAAGCATTAACCTTTCATGAGAATTCACTTTGTAAGTTGACATCATATATTGTAAATCCCATACTTGCTGATTTTTTAAACAGTGTAACCAACATATTAGGTTTTTCTGTTCCCAAGAGAGGAATATATCTATGAATTCTATCTGGAAAGTTTTTAGTAATGCTGAAGGAAATTCATGTTGCAAACCAAAGTTATAAATCCATATTCATGTTTATACATTTCCTAAAATAGTCAAATAAATGATTTATTAAATTTGTCCTAGTTAGTTTAGTTATATTGTATTGATAATTTAAGGCCACTGTGTACCATAATATATTGTCCTTGTCTAGAAAAGTAGAATTTTTAAGTAAATTATTTTCATTTATTATTATAGTTGTATGTAACAATTTCCAATTAGACATATAATTTGGATTGATCCATCTAAGTAAAGTTGCTCTTATATAAGATTCAATATCTGGGAAATGTATTCCTCCCTGGTCCCATTGTCTGATATGATGGGTATATGCAATTTTGTTTCTTTTAGGAAACCACAGAAATCTTAGCAATATTGATGTTATTTTCTTAAGGTGAGTTTTCTCAGGAATTAACAAAGTGGCTTGTACAACATACAACATTTTAGGGAGAAGAATCATTTTAATTAACTGTAATCTATCTTCAAAAACTATAAATAACTTATTATATTTACCCACTAGAGAGTCTATTGTAGCTATGATCCTTCTTTAATTAATATTCAATATATCTTGAATATTTTCACACAAGTCTATCCCTAAGTATTTTATTGTTGAGACGTTCTCCTATGATATGATTCTTATCTATTTGAAAATCCTTTTTTTTTATTTAATAATAAGTATTTAGACTGTTGTTTATTAAATCGGAGTCCTGAGATCTTATGAAATTTCTTTATCAGATTATCTAATTCAACTAATGTTTCTTTTGAATTCAATAGTGTAAGAAGTATGTCATCAGCAAAGAGCATGATCTTGGAGTTATATTAACCAAATATATTTATTCCTTTTATCTTTGAATTGTTTCGTATTAATATTGCCAATAGTTCTATAGCTAATGCAAATAAAATGGGTGAAATAGGGCATCCTTGTTTAGTACCTCTCGTAACTTGTATAGCTTCTGAGGTAAAGGGTCTTAATTTAACATAGGTTAAATTGTTTTCATGAACCTTTTTAATAAATGTAATGAAGGAGATGGGAAATTTATAAGCATTTAAGATTTTAATTAAATAATCCAAGTTCAAGGAATCAAAAGCTTTCTCAATATCTAGTCCAATTATTAAGGTTTCTATATTTTCTTTGTTTAAATAATCAATTAATGTCAATATTCTTTTAATGTTATCATGTGGATGTCTATTTTGAATAAACCCAGTTTGGTCATAGTTGATAATTTCATTCATATGATTTTTTACTTTTTTAACCAATATAGACATAAATATTTTATAATCATTATTTAATAATGAAATTGGCCTATATGAGCTGCATTGACTATCATCCATGTTTTCTTTTAAAATGGGTATGATTAAGGAGTATCTCCATGAAGGAGGAATTAATGCATGAGTTTGAATTTCAATAAATGTTTTATGTAGTAATGAGGTTATATTTTTGGGGAATAGTTTGTAAATTTCTGTGATTAAGCCATCCATTCTGGGAGATTTACTAGTTTTACTTTCTTTGATTGTATCTATGACTTCTTTGTGCGTAATGGATTTTTGTAATTCATTTTGTAAACTTTCAGGGATTGGTTTAATATTTGAAAACACGTTTTCTAAAAGGGGATGCTCTGGCAAATTATTGTTATTTTTAAAATGATTTTTGAAATGACACTTGAAATCATCTAGAATATCTCCTATTTCCGAAAATTTCTTACCTTTTTCTTCATGTAGTATATTAACAATAGTATTAGCTTTAGATTGCATTATAATATGTGTTGTTTTGGATATCATGCAAGCCTGTTTGGATGAGAGTGTGACAATTTTCTACAAATGCACTGTTTCTTTAAACTGTATGAAATATTTAATTGGAGAGACTATTTAATTGTTTAGAGGGTGCAGGATAAACTTGTTCTGATGAAGTCTGTTTATGTACTGTTTTAACTTTAATAAACTGTTTGCATACTGTTTTGTGATTGAAGTTGGCCATTTTTTAAATTAGTACTGTTTATTTTGTGACTCGAGTGTTCAACATCAAACATGGACCAGGAGTGTTGTGGTGATTTCTGCTACTGATTTGGGCTGCCTGTGTGGCATTCTCAGGACAAAGTGTTTATTTCTCATTAAAAGTTCCACTCTGTGTTTTTTACACCTTTATTTTTCTTTAGTTTGCTTAGAGTAATGTAAGACAGTTCCAGGAAGACACAACCAATAATGTGAGGCTGGCACATCCCTACTTTCCTTAACAAAAATAAAGTGACATAATCACAAAATTGCACGATCTTGCTAACATAATTCCCTAACATGTATTGTTTGCTACATTAGAAAGGGATGCTGATAGCCTTTTATTCCCTTCCATCCTTTCAAAAAATGGAGTGCAGTAAAGGTTAAAGGTAGCCACCCCACCTACACTACACAAAATGCTGCAAGATGTTTTTTCTTTTTTTATAGTTTACTCAGCACAGATCCTGTAGTCTAACCCCCATCTACTGAGAATACCACAGAGCAGTTCCACAGAAGCTACAAGTCTCAGGAGAAAAGTGGTTATATTTAGTAAAACATTGCCAGTAAAAGTTCAGTCACAACTGACTGAGAACACATTTGTCCTAGAACAGACCTGTAGAGATTAGAACAACCATTCTTGCAGAGGACCAAACACCCCTTCAACCTCATGTGCAGTGAAAGATTCAACACCCCTTAACATATATGTAATAAATCCACAGCCAGACCATAGTGGGGAAAGGAGAAACTCACCAAAACAGCACATTGTGGTCTCGTATAAGCAGCAGTCCTGCTAAGCAGCATCTCAAAAATACAAGCTGTAATGGTAACCATATTCGTTGACATGTGTCTAGGCAATCAGAACCTAATCAACTGGTCATTAATCTCATGTAATGAAGCTAGTTAATAACGGATGGTTGAAGATATATTGACTTGCCTCCTTAGCATATTTAAGATTGATTTGAAACTATTTCAACAGTGTGTCATGCCATACAAATAAAAGCATCACTGAATTTTCCCATTGATCTTATGTATATTATGTCTCCTTATATATTTTAAAGTTATAACTACCACATGATGTTGGCTTTCACTATAACTCAGAACTGGGAAGTCCACTGTTTACCTGTACAGGACTACAATTACAGTATTGCTGCAATTATCTTTTAGTGGGATTCTCAGGGTTAATTTATAGATGTTTCTTTCCACCTAATAACTGCTAACCATCATTCCTCCTCCTCCAATCATTCATTCTCTTCCCTGGGAATTTCTTCTGGGCTTGGAAGGAAACATGCCTAGAGGGACTGTTATCCAGGCCTCCACAAGGTTGCTTTGGTGTACCTCTCCAATTTATATTTCATCTATCAGATGCTTACATATGAATGCTGCTGCTATGGCCAGATATTTCTGGCTTACCCCCAACTAAGGCCCAGAGAAGGCCATTCCTTCCAATCTGGCCATGATTAGGGTGCTGCATCTCATCTGTAGATCGCATATGGCTTATCCACAGACCAGATCTCTGACTGGAGACTGATACTTCTAGTTTCAGCAGACAGGTACCCCATCTAATCAGCTATCTATATCATTCTATCACAGATGGAGTTTGCATCCCCCCTCTAACCCCAATGTAACCCCTCAGGCTGATGGTGACCTAGATACCACATCACCATGGGAAATCACATGCCCCTGTCTGATGTGTGTGTTCCCATGCACATGCCCCTGAGGGATACCATCATTGGCTTACAATTTCAGGTAATTTTCCACAATCAGAGGGATGTGTGTAATCCACTATTTGCACTATATCCAGTCTTGGAACTACCACTCCCTTTCTTAGAATTAATCATAATGATCCTGCCATTTACTCCCATCCTCCACACCTAGATTTTCAAGTTTCCAAGCCACCAGTTAGTTGAGGGTCTTCTGCGTCATGATCCAGACTTCATTACTCTATGTAGCAGAACTCGTTTTATAGACAGTTCTCTTGTAAACAAGTCTGTGCAAGGTGTTTTTGCAAAGTAGCCAAACCTCTCCTGATTTATATATAAGTTCTTGTCCAGTAGCATGACTCTGTACTACTGAGAAGTGAGATTCTGGTGCTGTACATAATTATAGTAGTTGTGGTGGGGTCTATGCTAATGAGGTCCATAAGCAGCATGGTACACTGCTCATTTAAGAGACCTGCATAGTTACAGGTATCCAGAGCACTGTACAAAATGTACACATGTATGTAGCTAATTATCAGTATTATCAGTCTGTGCACATGTGTATTTCAGTGAAATGGAATCTACTCAGGATGAAGTGAAGCAGCTTTAATCTAAACAGAATGGTGAACTGGGTAAGCAGTGGTTTTTGTCTGTGTGCGTGGGCAAGTGTGTGTGTGTGTGTGTGTGTGTGTGTGTGTGTGTGTGTGTGTGTGTGTGTGTGTGTGTGTGTGTGTGTGTGGTGTGTGGTGGAGCACCACTGCCTGAAAGGACATATGATAGGTATGAATGAGAAAACCATGGAAGCTGAATAAGCAGGTGGAATGGGAAAATCATGGCAGCTGAGTAAGCAGGTACTGGATGTGTGCATGTTTGTTTGTGTGCCTGAGTGCCTATGCAGGCTGGATGATCATTTGTCAAAATATGTGGTGGGTGGGGGTCTGCGTCATACCTCTCAACCTGCAGACATTGAAAATAGGAGCAAAGGCCCATGAAAAGTAGGAAAATCCAGCCCAGCTAAAAATATGGACATCTAATTAACATAACATTTGAATACCAAACAGTACATAACTCTTCCTTCCTCCAATAGAAATGCAGGACACTACTCAGAAGCAATTGTCTAAAACAGAGAGTAAAAAATGTGAAAAAAATATAAGCATATTAGCAAAGAAACAGTGTAAACTCTGTAGACTTTAAGGAACTGTTTTGCAAAATTCTACCACCTAAGAGCATTTGTTTCTTCTTCAGTAAAAGGGAGATATAAAGTTTGCTTTCTCTTTCTTTAATTTTTTTTTTTGACATTGGAATGTTGGTCATATAGTATGGTTTTATGTGTATTAGCTTTGAATGTGTAATGGGTCATTCAGAAAACTGTGCAAGGGGGGAAATTAAGCCTGAAAATACATGTATCCTGTTCAGGGTTTATCAAGACTGAAAATAGGAATATTTCTCCAAAATAGTGACAGTTGAGAGGTTTGCAGTGTGTTTAGTGTCTGGTCTGCTAGGTACCTTTGTCATGTACTACAATAGGTTGGCCAGACACTCAGCAAAATAATATAGACTGACTCATAGTCATGCATGCTCCATGTTTATGAGATATTGTGCTAGTGGGAATGTGAGTGACTATGAATAACTATCTGGTAAAGCAGACCAACTCAATTATCTTGTCTGTGCAATGTGGATTACGTTACTGCAATTTGCTGATAAACTCCAGATCAAGCCTCATAAGCAATAGTCACCGAAAGTAATATGTGACTGTAATTTTTACATAATGTCATAGTAGGGCTTGATTAAAGCCAAATCACCTGGGTGTATATGCAAAGTGCACATGAAGGTGTTTGCATTTTCATCTGAGAAGTAAATGCAAGAGATCTCTTAGGATATCCTAAACAAGTAGAGTAAATTAAACCATTAACATTCCCTCTCATGTGCTAGCATCATATTATTTCCCCTACACAACAAGTCCTTTTTAAAAACAGTTCTTATTCCATCAGACAGTGGAATAAAAAAAAAAGCATGAACCTGATATCCAGGCATGCAGACACTTTTGCAGGATAGGAAATTATTATTCTATTTTGTTTTCCCCTGTGCATTCTCTTGTATATCACTAATGCCCTTTGAGCAGAAGCCACCATAACTAAAAGGTTATAGCCAACATGAATCACAGGGTTGTCAGTCCAGATTATTCTTCCCCATAGCCCATTTCTTCATAAAATTTACTGCCATTTAAGATAGTTCATGCAGCTTAGCATAAGTGAACATGGCCTTATGTCTGTAAAAGAGACCTAAGGGATAGAGAACTATGAACATGTACATGGCATGACATGTTTTATATTAAATGCTTCCTCAAGATTGTACAACAAATCCTCATTAGTATTCAAAAACATGTATAACCATTGTAAAGTTGGCATTACCCACAGGAATAAGTCTGTCTGCTCTAAAACTAATGACAAGGAAAATCTGTGCTCTATATAAGCAGAGGTTTCCCGGCACCCACAAAGAAGAAATTATACACTCCTAAAACAGCCTATCCTGATGGTTAAGCTTGTTTATGTGCACTTATTGATCCACAGACAATACCAAAGGCAACCTACACACCAAGACCAGATCTTTTAGGCATGCATAATATGTTTTCCTTATTTTGCATCAGTTTCATTTTATTTGACTTAGGAAGCCTCTTTTTATAGATTGATAATACAGTGGATCTACAGACAGTAGAAAAAACAATAACAGAAAAAAATGAAAGCTGCATTTTAATGACATACTGTGCAGGCACATACTTCGCTGTGCATGCAGCTGAACAACACTTGGACATTTGCTCGGCGAAAAAGAGGCAAAAGAAAACTAAAATCACTTTGTAAAATGCTATCATTAGAAAAAGTAAGTGATTTCTCACTTAGACAATGGCATTGTTGAAAAGCAATAATTTATGACTCAGTGTGGGTAATAAGGGGTTTACCTGTGATTGGCTTTGATTGATCACTGAGGCTTCATCCTTGTAATCCTACCAAACCAATCATGGGTAAACCTACCATTATTCACATCCAGTTATGGGGAAACCCACTATTATTCAAACCCAGTCATGGGTAAACCCAACATTACTCACAACCAGTCATGGGTAAACCCACCATTACTCAAGCCTAGTCATGGGTAAACCCACCATTACTCAAACCCAGTCATGGGTAAACCCACCATTACTCACAACCAGTCATGGGTAAACCCACCATTACTCAAACCTAGGCATGGTTAAACCCACCATTACTCAAATGCTGTCATGGGTAAACCCACCATTACTCCCATCCAATCATGGGTAAACCTACAATTACAAAAACTTAGCCACAAGGTCACCAATAAGTGTACAGTCACCTCTAAATGATAAATGGGTAATCCAGAGAAAAACAGCTCCACAGCATCAGTGGAATGTATCTCCATAACACCAATGATAAAATGTAGTTCATTTATTGAAAAGCAAAACAATAAGCCAACGCCACTCAAATTGAATGGTTTAGCGCTTTCACCCATGAAAAATGGGCTTTTTCAGAACACCATAACTGTTACAAAGATGCCTTATAATACATTTTTGGCACCAAAAACTGCTAATTAAAACATTTCTGTTCCTGTGTGTTAAATAAGTATTGGCATTCTATAAAATCATTTTACTATCTATAAAAATACATGTCCTACATCTAAAAAGATTAGAACTAAAAAACTATATTTAAATCTTAAAAATACTAAAACATTATTAAATATAATAATACAATATGTAAATACGTGTTTAGACTACCACTATTAAATAATCCCTACATATCTTTGCTATATAATTACCCAACAAAAAACTGTTGTATAAAGTAACAATCTATTATTTATCCTGAGGATATGCTCAGGATTAAATAATACACATTAAAATGCATAATTACGTCATGATTCTGTTGACTGTTGTGCTTTATATAAGCATGTATTCAATTGATGTATTCACAAACAGTACAATATTTACATACCACTAATGGGAACTACTTGTGTGCGTTTGAATATTATCCTTTGGTGTAACCTATTCCTCTCCTATTTAAAAGGGTGTATGGAAGTAGTACTAGTTCATTTCCAATATTGGCTTACTAGATATAAAATCATTAAGCCCTGGTGGTGATGTGGCATCTAAAAATAATTGCCACCAAGTCTCCCTGTAACATAATAGAGTCTTGTAATCTACACCTCGGGGATCATTTTTGATGGTGTCTATTATAGCAAATTTGAATTCATGTGTGTGACCTTTCATTTCTATATGCCTATATAAAGCACTTGTGGGGTCCCTTTTCCTTATGTTGTATATATGCTCATATATGCGTTTTTTAAGAAATTTCTCCATCTTCCCCACATAATAATCTATACATTCCTTACACATAGCTATGTAGACCACCATTTTAGTATTACAGTTCTCTTTAACAAATTTAAGTTTAGGTTTGAATGAATTATGTATCACGACTTCCTTTTAGTCTGTAATGTATATACATTGATTACATGATCCACATTTTGTAGTATAATGAACCTTTTAACTACTTCTATCCTTTCTAATTGTTTTATGTTGTTCTAAAAAACTTTTAATATTTTTCCCCATCTTAAAACTATTCCTGGTTTATTACCTGTTAATTCTGAGAGGCTTGTGTCACCTGTGATCAAATACCAATAATTAAATATAATTTGGATAACATTGTTGACAATTGGACTGTATAATATAATAAAAGATCTCTGGTGATGATCTGCCCCACTAAATTCCCTGTTGGTATAATTAATGGACTTTGTTACTTGATTGTTATATGTACCAGATCCTAAGAGTGGTTTATATTTTTTGCCCCATTCATGTAAAACATATTGGCCCACCTCATTCATCAATTTTGGTGGGTAACCCCTCTCCAGAAACATACTTGTTATGGATTGAATTTCTTCAACTAGTATGTTGTAATCTGATGTCATATGGGAAGCTCTTATACATTGTCCTTTGTAAATATTGTATTTTAACTTAGAAGGATGAAAACTACTGTATTCAAGATAATCATTGGAAAAAGTACCTTTCCTATATATTTTAGAATACAAACACCCTTCATGCTTGTATATATATATATATATATATATATATATATATATATATATATGTGTATCCAAATAAGCAATTCCTTCAAGACTATAAGAATATATAAATTTGAGAAAGTCACTACCGTTGTACAAAAATTTTATAAATTCATCAAGCTTATCCATGCTAGAATTCCACAATATATAAATATCATCTAAAAATCAAGAATAATGAATAATACTAGTGAAGTGTGTACTAGGGAATAAGATGTCTTCCCAGTTAAGCATCACCAGGTTGGCAAATATGGGAGCACAAGCTGCTCCCATAGCTACACCCCTGGTTTGTCTAAAGTACTCACCCTCATAGTAAAGTTGTTGTCCAACACTATATTCATACATTCCATTAATAAACTGACTCTTTCCCATTTAATATCTGAATGGGAAGAAGTCAGTTTATTCCAAAATTAAGAACTGCATCCAGTATAACTGCTAAACAGCAACTAGGCCTGGACAATAGCAGTAAAATAGTACAAAAATAATATCAATGTGATTCTTACTTCAAAGAATATTTGGAAACTGTGATACTTGTTTCAGAATACATGAAAAGAGATCAATGACATCTATAGTGACAAATGTCAACCCATCGTTCCAAGATTGGGTAGGATACTTACATAAAAATTCCCATGAGTCTTTGACCATATGTGGAATTTTGTTGTATATATGTTTTAATCTAACATCAATAAATTTACTCATAGGAAAAGTTTTTGACTTGCTACCCGATATTATGGGTCGAAATGGTGGGTCAATTGCATTCTTATGAATCTTTGGTATCCCCACCAAAGTGGCAAGCCTGGGGTGCTTAACTTTCAAAAACCTGTATATGTCTTTAGTTACTCTACCATTGATGTAAAATTATTCTATATAGGAATCAATTCTTTGATATGCAATATTAATCTCATTGATAGATATGGATTCATAGTTGCCTGAACCATGTAGAATCATGTGGGTGACTCCACTTCAACCAGCAGACCTGTTACCAGTGGGGGTGCCACAGGAGCCAGTGCTGGTCCCCCTACTTTTTGCTATATACTTCTCAGAAGTTCAGGTCAAAACTAAGGGATTTGGCTGACGAGCTTTGCAGATGACTGGAAACTGGGTGCAATCACTGAATCCCAAATGAAGTCAGTATATTCTAGGAGGGTCTCATAACTGATTTATTAGTCATGGTCTCAAAGTGAATGCAAAGAAATGCATAATCATTCCCTTTGGTACAAACAATGTAAAAAAAAAAAAAACAACATAGACCAGCAGACAATGGTGCCCTTTTAAAATTGGTATACTTTTATTCTAAATGATGCCATAAGGCACATAAAAAGGCAAAAAGCCTGCAATACAAAATCCAAACCGGTTTCAGCTTATAAATTAAGCCTTCATCAGTGAAAAAATAAAAAGCAAAAAAAGAACTAAGAAGGCTGCCTGCCTTATATAGAGGACACCTGTCAATCATCATAGCAAACAATTAGTAAACTGCAAATGTTCATTTAAACCAGGGGGAAAAAGACCTCCCAAATTAATGATCCATCTTTTCTCTAATTTGTTCAGAGTATGTGCCAACCAGAAATCTTTCCTCTATTTCCTTGAATCTTATCAATAATGGTAAAATTAAAATTAGCACTGGAATGTTTCAGTGTGTGTTTATATAAAGCATTGTTGGTTCGTTGGTGCCTGATATCAGATAAATGCTCTGCAATTCTAAACTTGACAGGCCTGGAAGTCTGCCCCATGTAGAATGCAGAACAACTACATGTAACCAAATAAATGACCCAATCAGACTGACAATTGGCAAACACAGAAATGTTGTAGTCTGTACCAGTATTGCTACTAGTAAAACTTTTGGTTTTGTTAATCCTGCAACAATAAACACAGTGACCACAAGGTAAACAAACACTTAGATGATCACCTAAAAGTGTTCTCTGAATATTGGTCCCTAAGGGATAATGTCCCTTCTTATAATGATTACAAAGGGAACCCAAATTCCTACCTTTCCTGAATGAAAGCTCACACCTATGATTAATAAATTCACATAATCTTTCATCAGCCAAAAGAATGTTCCAATCATGTTGTACACTATCAATAAGTCTGGTAGTATTCCAACCATAAGTAGTGGTCAAATGCAATGCTGAAGTGTTATTGGATTCAGTCTTATTACACTTCAACAGTTGTTCCCTCTGAATAGAATCAACCAAATTCCTAGCTGATAATACTTGTCCCAATTTGTAGCCCCTTTGAATGATCCTGGCCATAAAGTCATCTCGATGTGTTAAATAAGTGGAGTTGTCTGAACAAATATGGTTAACCCTCATATACTGAGACTTAGGTATATTTCAACATATATGTGGTGGATGATAGTTGGTGGCATGGAGGTAGGAGTTGTATTGGGGGAACTTGCGGTGAACCACAGTATTTAAGGTATTGTCAAGATTCTTGGTGACCAACACATCCAAAAGAATCATTTCATCCTTACTGTAGTTGACCGTAAATTGAATTCCCCACTTGTTTGAGTTTAAATAATCAACGAACTCCTGCAGATACAAAACATCAGACCTCCAAACCAACCAGCAATCATCCAAATAATGCCTCCATATATCCGTGTCCTGCAGAAAAATGTTATAATTAGAGTCATAAATAATTTGAAGCTCTAAAAAAGCCATGAATAAATCAGCATAAATCGGGGCGAAAGAAGCACCCATGGCTGTTCCCCTAATCTGTAAATAGATGGTATTCTGATACAAAAGCACATTCTTCGTCAGGACATGTTCAGTCATTTCAAGTAAAAAGGTGTTAAAACTAGATGTATATAGTCCAGAGACCTCCAACCAATATTTCAAAGCCTCAATACCAGCCCCATGGGGATATTCATATATAATGATGATACATCGAGGCTACACAATAACCAATCAGGTTCCAGTTGTGAGTCAGAGACAATTTGTAGGAATTCGGTTGTATCCTGAATCCTAGATCTGACAAGAGGGAGCAAAGGTTTTAAATATTTGGTTAAATATTTAGATGAGGGTTCAGTTAATGAACCACGGCCAGACACAATGGGCCTTCCGGGTGGATTTTCCAAATTTTTGTGTACCTTAGGTAAAACATAAATGTAAGGCAAAACTGGGTCAGAGACAGTCAATTGTTGTTTGATATATTTAGAAATAATCCCTTCTTCTTCAGCTATAGATAAAAAATTATTAATTTGTTTTTTGTAAGAAGTTGTGGGATCTAAAGGCAAATGTGTATAATAACAAACATCAGATAACTGTCTCAAGGCCTCCCTATTGTATTTGACCCAGTCTTGTACAACCACCCTTTGTCAGCAGCCAAAATTACTAATTCATGGTTAGAAGCCAACTCCTGTATACATTCAAATTCAATCTTTGAGACATTTCTATGGCCTACTTGATGTTCCCTACCATCAAAATGTAAATCCCTAAGCACACTTCTCTGAAAGAGCAAAACATTGGGGTTCATAGGTGGTAAAAATGTAGATTTATGGTAGCGAAAATCCTCATGAGAGCCAGTAGTAGATTTGTCCTGAAAGAAAAGTTTTAAATTCAATAGCCTACAGAAGGAAAGAATGTCATTAGCAAAATTGTCCTCAGCAACAAAGAAACCAGGAATAAAAGACAATCCTTTATTGAGAATATTAATCTGCATTGATGACAGAATGTATGAAGAAATATTGAGCACATTACAATTATTTATTTCTGGGCAAACATGTGTAACAAGCCCTCCATGTTTTGCACGGCACTTGTGTTTTCTTCCCCCCTCCTTTGTGTATACCTAAACAGGTGCTGTTATTTCGCTTAGGTGTAGGTGAGTCTGTGGTGCCCTGCACATCAGATTCAACAGCAGAGGAGGAATCCTCAGCTGAAGTCTCGTGTTGTGACCCTGATTGTTTTAAAATAGAACATGGTCTCTTCCTCCTAGGGACAGACCGTGGTGAATTCTGAAATCTGACATGTTTGACATGTTTTCAAAAAAGGATCCCCACTAGAATAATCAGTTAAATCTCTCAAAAACTTGTGTTTTTTCTTTTCTTTAAGTTGTGTCGCATGTACCAACAATTTGTCCCTAAGTTTGGTAAGAAGGGACACAAATAAAGGCTGCCCTTCAAATTTCTTAATAGATTCACACATATTGGTAACATCAATCAAATCCTGATCAATTGTCATCTCATAATGATCAATTAGAACCTCAACAAGTTCCATCATGGCCTTATGTTGGGCTACCCCCAAGCCTTCATTAAATTCTCATTGGATTGTGAACCAATGGTTGGACCTTGACCCGAAGTCCCCGAGAGGTAATGTCCTTAGCCTTATAGGCCTTGAATAATCTCAAGTGCCAAACATTACTGTGTAATAGTTTCATACTCTTGCCCAGTTTTAAAAAAGGGAAGTACATGATTCCTGATCAGGGGTGGAAGTACAGTAGTCCTGTTCAGGATGTGAATCATCTAGCCCAAAAAAGGCCAAATCATTATGATCAGAGGCAGGTCTTTGTAACAGTCCATTAATATCCATATCCAAAGTATATACGATCCAAAATAATATCTTAAAAGATAATGATAACTATCAGTGTGATTCTTACTTCAAAGAATATTTGGAAACTATAAGTATCAATCAAAGGAACCTTATTGTCACGTTCCAAAATTAAGAACTGCATCCAGTACAACTGCTAAACAGCAACTAGGCCTGGACAATAGCAGTAAAATAGTACAAAAATAATATCAATGTGATTCTTACTTCAAAGAATATTTGGAAACTGTGATAACCAATCAAAGGAACCTTATCATCACGTTCCAAAATTAAGAACTGCGTCCAGTACAACTGCTAAACAGCAACTAGACCTGGACAATAGCAGTAAAATGGTACAAAAATCTCAGTGTAGCATCAACCAAAATACTGAGTCCAAAATTCAACAGGACAATATCAGTCAAAACCATATGCTTGATACTACCCAGGCAAATATAGAAAGAATCACCCATCAATAGTCTATATTAACGCAGTACATTGGATAGGAAAAAAATTATAAATGGACCAAAGGCAATCTCGAAGAACAGAGTCACAGTGCAAACACCTTACAACCCAATAATAAAATCAGGGCAAGAAAAAAGCAGCAATGTGATAAGGAGAAGAACATTACCCCTAAAAGAAAATAATATGGACCATCATTGGAAAGGGCCTAATGTTAAATAACATAACTAAAGGCATCGGTGTAAATAATAAAATTCACCCCTAACCTACTCTCAATAATTGTACACAATGGACTGTAAAACCAGAGGTTTACCTTTAACCATTAACTATTGTTGTACCAGTATTTTACTGATAAAACATATTATGCATCGACCAGATCAAAAAAAAATCACAGTCATAATGTTAGTACAAAACTAGACACAAGAACACTGTGTAAATGCACAAAATACAAGACATAATCAGTATTTTAAACAATGAACACAAGTCCTACGAGCATTCAACTGAATATTAAATCTCATATAGGTCCAAAAGATTTGGTTCGTGATTCGGCTCCAGTAGTAAATAAAAAGTTATCATTTAACAAAACAACAGTGTAAAAATAAATGTTCCCTGCTTGCAGCCAAAACAGATGGTCAAAGAGTCCCCTCACACAGATGGTCAAACAATGTCCCCTCACACTAGCAAATCAACAACAATACCTATGAAGTGGTAAGGAACCTTGGAATCACAAGTTGACTGCGACCCTAACTTCGACCACCATGTGTCTACTGTAGAAAGGAAAGCTTTCTATGTAGCACACTTGATTAGTAAAGGCATCACCTCGAGAGCAAAAAAAGTTATAACCCCCCCTATACTTGGCATTTATCAGGCCCATAATTGAGTATAATGCCCCATTTGGCATGTACCGTACTATGCACTTGTAGGAATCAGAGAGACCTCAGAGGTTTCTAACAAAGAAAATCAAGGGGCTCCAGCATGTGCCTTACACAGACCAACTAACGTCCCTGTCACTGTACTCTGGATTGTATAGACTTTTTAGGGAAAACTTATGCCTGGCCTACAGAGTAATCCAAGAGCCAAACCTAATGAACTTGCTGCATATCTATAAATCAAATGAGACTAGGGCTACCTGTTTCAAAAACCTAAATATGGCCTACAACTTAAATAGGACATGCTGGAGTGACAGATTTATCTCCCAGCGACTGCTGCGTCTTTGGAACAGGATAACAATTCATGTGAGACAGAGTACCTTTGGACGAGTGGATGAAGCACCATAAATTCTTACCAGGGATAAAGCCCACAACTATGCTGGACATGGACAGTCATCATTAAATACAATCTTGTGTACTGACTAGCATTTCTATGGTATTACACCGGGATGAAATGACTAGGCTTAAAATGGCTTCGGGGTTGACAGCCTAGTCATCTCCTATGATCTTATGATACTAAGTGCACACAATTGTTTTATAGCTTGTTAAATAGCTCTGTCATCTTGGTTTGGTTGATTAGCAAACAATTCAGCTGCTTATGCAGTAATTAGCATGCTGCAATGTTTACCGTGTATGCATGGCTCTACACATCATGTACAGCCACTTACTGAATACAAATCAGCACATCATCATGTTCAGCGAGCTGTGTAGGGTTTATTGAATATTGCCCATTTACCTTTAACATGTCAGGTATTCAGAAGACTATATAGGTAAGACAAATTGAAAAAATAGAGGGAAGTGAAAACACTTTTTCCTCAGTAAAAGCATGAATCTGCAATTAAAATTAGGAGCAGACAAAGTCCTTTGTACTGGGCCTAGATTCATGATGAATGAACCAAAGGGACAGAATTAAACTGCTTCTACTAACCTAACTTGCCAGAGAAATCTGTACAATCTTGGGTCATGTCACATGACGTACACATGTATACATACATACACACAAACGTAGGAGCATGCACAAAGAAGGTAGCGCTTTATTTTTAACATATTATAAGGGTGAGGAGTACAGTCTGAAGGGGGTGAAGTAATATATAGAAGCATTATTTTGACAGTATGGTATTTCTTAAAACTATGGCTTTCAGGGAGTTTAATGATTTCATAGAATTAGTGATGCAAGTAATTACAGTCAAATTTTGACTATAAAAGAAATGACAAAAAAATGAGAGAAATCCATTTTGTTTCTGTCAGACTAGATTAATCTCATGATTAAAATGACTCATACAGTAGCGCTAAGGATATGATGAGAACCTCTGAAAACAACATAACAAGAAGCTTTAATTTTTCATTTAGCAACTGCTAATACTAAATGTACAGACATATGGCATTCCAGTTTTAATTCACTTTAATTTAATTTAATTTACTTATATGTTAACCCAGTCGGTGAACTGTTTCCTCTGTTATGATCCAAGACACAAGTATATTAGTGAATAAAACATAAACAGACATTTCATAACAGGCAATCAATTAACCTGTTTTAAGGAGACTGCAACAAAATATTGTATTTAGAAGAAGTAAATTCAGACACAGGCAGAATGTGCCAACTCCACATACACCCGTTGCTTGAGGGCCCTCAAGTTTTTGGAACTTCTTGTCATTCATTGCTTATTTCCTGGGGGAAATGATGTAACTAATTTGTAGGGTGGGATGGGTTATTTAAGCAGTGTTTTTCATTTTGTATTTGTATTCTGATAAAGTTAGTGGAATCTGACAAAAGCGCTTAATTGAATAAAGAAGGGTTTTCCTTTTATCCGGATCTGTGGTATTGTTGTCTGCCTACTTCATTATCGTTTTTTCTACATTTCAAATCCTCATATGTAACCCATGAGAACTTAATAGCAGAAAATAGAACAGCAGCTTCATACAGAAGCAAAAATAGTTGCAACCACTACACAAAAGAAATGTACTAATGTGTGATAACCTTAACCATAAACCTGCTCACATTTTACTTTATGAAGAACCCTTTTCCTATTACTACCAATAAACAAGACAGTCACACACATTTCAAACATAATAGGGCTTACACACAGAGAAATACACACTATTAAATCTAACCCTTTCCCCATCTCTTATTCTAACCTAAGCCCCATACACAAACACACATACACACACACACACGCACACATGCACACATGCACACACGCACACACGCACACATGCACACACACACACACTCCCATCCCTAATGCCAACCCCCTTGCTTACTATTTTTTCACCTGGTATGTGGACTAGAGTATTCACCATTTTAAGCCACAACCCAGGATCAAAGAGTAGAAAATACATAGTGGTCTCTGTCAGCAATATTATATATAAAAAAAATGAGTGGATAAAACACAGATGGAGTAACATTAAAACATCCAGTTAGAATACATTGGGGAAAAAAAAGATATATACAAAGTGCAAGCTGAGAAGTGCATAGAATACAGTGAAATTATGCATATAATCCATAAACTCTGATATATATATATATATATATATATATATATATATATATATATATATATATATATATATATATGTGTGTGTGTGTGTGTGTGTGTGTGTGTGTGTGTGTGTGTGTATGTGTGTGAGACATATTTCTGTATAAGATGCCACATTAAGAGGCTGAGAAATGTCTGTTTTCTAGTATTCGTGATATAGGATGATAAGTTACCTAACCTTTCTCATGGTAGCAGCTGCAGGTAAACTCAGTAAAGAGATGCTCTTTAAGGGTTCCCTATTAGAAGACCGAAGACGCATTCTTTCGAATGCGTCTTGGTCGAACTCAAAATCCTGAAATGGCAAAATATCGAAGCGGCTTTTAAGTGAATTCTTTCCCTGGGAAAGAATGCGCTTGGCCACTTCGTTATTTTGTCGTTTTTAGCACTGTAGTGCGGTCTCGGAGTTGGTATATTTAAGTATGGGGAAGGGCGAAGCCCCCCACTTAATGTAATGTTTAAAGTATGTTTTTTTTTTTTTTGGAACAGTGATTTTTTTCCCTAGGAAAAAAAAATCTTTGTTCTGACAGTTCAAAATTGTATGCTTTCGCTTACATAGGGTTGATTAATCACCGTTCGCTTTTGTAAGCACTCGATGATCTAATATAGACCCTCTTTAAGTGCATCTTTGAAGCTTTTAATGGTTTCTAGATTTTTGATGTTTGTAGGCAGGTGGTTCCAGGTGGCAGGTCCCAATCTGGAGGGTGTCCTAGAATGAAACTGTTGTCTTTTCTACCTCTGAAAACATAATTGCTTTTTTGTAAAGGTAGGTTCATTCTTAAAGGGGGGCCAGTGACCTTGCAAATTAGAGAACTTGTGAGAAAAGCAGCCCTATGAGGCAATGAAAACAATCTGGATTTTTTTTAGTAAATTGCAATCCTGCATCTGGGTCAGCTAATAGAATGAGTCTGCAGATTTTTTTCTCAACAGTCTGTATTCTGTGAGTATTGTAGATTGAACGCATAATAAAAATGAAGGCCATATTTTAATTTAAGTATTAAAATATTTTTAGCAATGGCCCTGCAAGCAGCAGGTTAAAGGAGGTGACTGATCTTGTAACACACTTTCAATTGAGCAAGGACTTTATTAATCTGTATGTGTGGTAAAGGAAAGGGTGGGGTCAAGTATTAGGCCTGGGCACCTCTGTTCAGTGACATCCTGTATTAGTGGAGTCTGTTAGTAGTGGACTAGGTGCATAACCTGTATCTTAGATTTGCCTGTCAGAGTGGCTAGTACTGGATTGCAGGAGCAGCATAACATATTCATTTAAGATGTGATAAATCTAGGGGGAGATCATTACAAAGAGAGAAAAGAGGACCTAGCACAGACCCTTGTGGAACACCTGTATTAAATTTACCAATAGTACAGGCGAGGACCTAGCACAGACCCTTGTGGAACACCTGTATTAAATTTACCAATAGTACAGGCGAGGACCTAGCACAGACCCTTGTGGAACACCTGTATTAAATTTA